>NC_141685.1:1285581278-1285663778 GCF_964263255.1 Lissotriton vulgaris
AAGGCCACTCCGCAGTAGCAGGGGCCTTGTGGCAGCCATGTTGGTTGTTGAGAGAGAGCACCTGCACCTCAGCACTGTTTGGCAATGCTAAGGAGCCCAGAGATTTAGGTCCAACAAAAAGATGGTGGAAAAAACTAGGCAAAGGGCAAAAAATGGGGTAAGACCAACCTAGGGCTGACAGGTCTAACTAACAGGAAGTAAAGTGTGACATTCATCTTGAAGCGTACAATCGGGGCAGGGAAGTGGGACTCACTAAATTTCTGGTTGATTTGATTTAGGATGTCCTGCATGAGTCAGTAAGTTAATTTGACAAGAGCGGAGGTGCAACTTAGCAGGTTAGAGTGTGAATTACTTTGTAGCTCAGCCAGGAGTTTTGCTTTGATCTTGTAAAATGATAAAAATGCGCTGGGTTTAAAGTGGTTTTGTCTGGGAGTCACAAAAGCAGTACAGGACATCTTTCTGTGAAGCAGGGATAAAATTATGTGCTACACTGCTTGCGTTCAGTGTATGGATACTAAGCAACTGTGTGTCCCTAGAGGTGGCAGTGATATTGGCCATTGTAAGAATCTGGGTTATTAGCAAAGAATTAGTGGGTACCCACCTCGGCTAATAACCGCAATCCTTGTCAAGCTGAACAATTAAAGTCACCAAATTAACCTGAGTTCCACCCCCAGTAGCTATTGACACCCCCGGTCGTAGCTTCAGGGGTATGTTTGGGATGTGACACCCCCAAATAAATCTGTTCTTGGTTTGATAGTTGGGCCTGGGAGCCCTGAGTCTGATCTGCTATGTCTGTGTTTGTTATTGTTATGATTTCACTAGGATGGTGTAACTTGTTAATATTTTTGGGTCAGGAACTTAAATATATATTGTGAATGGTTTACCAAAAAAAGTAGTAACTTTGCTCTCATATGAGTACTCTTTGAAGGGAGACCAATTTACAACTTTTTTTGAATTCACAATCATTGACAGTAGTAGCCTTTGGAAAGCTGCCCTATCTCAGATTTCCAGGCATACTGGCAATCAAACACCCACAAAGTAATCAGACGAATGCTTACAAATAATCTAACCACTGCCAATCTCTTAGGGTAGCATTCCAACCTGTTGCTCTTTGCCTACTGTGCCACTGTAAAAAGGGGGTGGTGATGGATGGAGCATCTGAATCAATCGAACACTAACACCCAGTCAAAAGATCTGAGTTTAATCCATCACCGTTCTTTAGCCCACTCTGCCACCCTATTTCAGACATGTGCCACTGTAGGCAGAGGATCTGATTGAGGGTTTGGCCAGATGAAGTAAAGATAGACATAGTGGCAGCGGAATTTACAATAGACATCTGCCATTACTCTGCACTCTCAAGGATCTATCGCCGAGTTATCAGCACTTTATCTCAGCCAAAGCAATAAATTCATCGGCCCATTAACAAGCTGGTGCAAACAGCCGATACCACCAAGTTACCTGCGAAAGCAGCCTCAAAAGACATTGCCACGGATGACCCCGGCAACTATCGCTAATGAGATGCAGAGTAGGCGTACCCGAGCAAAAAGCTGCGACAACACCACACCCCAACATTCTCAACGATCAGCCAGATCTGAGAGCACACAAAACATGCGATAAGGCACGTTAGCTGCAGGAAATTAACACCTGCTCTGACCTGGTACAAAGTCAGACTACAACCTGCGCCAGAAAAGGGAGCCCAGCCCAGAGCCACACCTGAACAACAACAGATGCCATGGAGCCAACGATCATGCAGCTCAGAGCCCAAGAGGGCCACAACACCCACCACCACCCACCCTGGACCCGAAACCCCCCAGGGCCCCACCCCGGGCACTAGGCCTGGGCGGTAAATTCCGTTCCGCTCACGGAATTTTCAGAATTTGGGTAATTTTGCGTTTCGCTGACAACACGAAATTGGCCAAAATTCTACGTTCTGCTACTTCGCGAAATATTTTGCTTGTTCGCGTTCTCAAAATGCGTGTTCTCTAGATATTTTCCCCCTGAGCACGCAAACAGCAATTGCGAACAGGAAAATAGCATCGCAAACAAGCAATTCCGCGTGTTCGTGGAATGTCTGCGTGTTCGCAGAGATTTTTCACCATTTCACGGAGATTTGAGTAACGTAATTACGCAAATTCCACCCACGCCCTACCGGGCACCCCTATCTCCCCGGACAAAGAGATTGCACATCAACGTTACGAAATCATGAAAAAAATAATTCGCCTGATGCCGCAGAGTCACAACTACTAACAGTCATGTGAGTACAGAAAAAGCAGAATCAATCATTCACCATTGAGAGTCCAAACTAAATATTGCAATAACGTTTCTCACCAAACAACTATTTGGAAGAGTAATGGCGGGTCATCCCTGGACAATCTGTAAGTGACAGCCTGTTAGACAATATCCCAGATAAGAAGGTGTGTCAGGCAGTCATCAAAGGACAGAGAAAGAGAGAGAAAGAGAGAGAGAGAGAGAGAGAGAGAGAGAGAGAGAGAGAGAGAGAACAAGGCGTGCAAAGACAATCGGGCCCTTGGCTCATACATGCCAATTTTTGCATGTGTTTCGTAATTGGTGCACCCTAAATCTAAGGTCTGGCAAAAATTGCAGCGCGAAGGCCACATCACATTTCAGAAATGCAAGCAGTAGTCAGACTAATATTAGGCATGAAAGCTCCTTTGTCTCAATACACAAGGCAGAAGGACATCCAAACCTCTGACCTTGGTCTTCAATGCACCAGGCACTCCCTGAGTGAGATACCATACCAGACTCTGGCGACTCCCACACCACAAACTGTGCTAACGAAAGACCAACGTGTCCACACCCCACACACACTTGTCCCTGCTCAAGCTACACCTGCATGGCATGCCCCCAACACATTGGTAAAAAACAACCCATATGCCCAAACGTTGAACACAACAACAACTCATTGCTCAGAGCCGTGGCATATCGTCCATAGGGGTGGGCGGCCAGCTACACTCCGTGCACGGAGTGTGCGTAGTGCCGCCTACTCCGCATTTTGCGGAGCGGGCGTAGCCAGGCGGCACTACGCACGCTCCGCAGACGGAGCGTAGCTGGCCGCCATCCGCCTCCCTCCCGCCCTCCCTAAATACTTTAAATTAAAGGAATCAAATAATTTAAAACGCACTTACCTTGCCCGACGCTGCCCGCCGCGTCCCCGGGGCTCGCTATCTTCCGTCTTCCGTCTTCTTTACTAATGCGCATGCGCAGGCGGCCGCGCATGTGCATTTTCTCGTGAGAAATGCGCATGCGCGGGCGGCCGCGCATGCGCATTAGTAAAGAAGACAGAAGACGGAAGATAGCGAGCCCCGGGGACGCGGCGGGCAGCGGCGGGCAAGGTAAGTGCGTTTTAAATTATTTGATTCCTTTAATTTAAAGTATTTAGGGAGGGCGGGAGGGAGGCGGGTGGCGGGGCTGGCGGCCAGTGGTGTTTGCGGAGTGGGGCTACGCGGAGTGCGGAGGTGGGCGTAGTTTCTCGCCCACTTCGCGTAGCTCCGCGAAGCCCCACTCCGCCAACTCCGCCCAGGGTTAATCGTCCACAGAACTGCCGCCGGTCTGAGGAGTGCCAGGGGTATGAGACCAACAAACTCAAAGGCAGGCAATCCGGGGCACATGCACAACCCCAGTCACGTGGAAATGTACAGTGCACGAATGCTGCATCTGTTGGGAGCTCTGCCAATGGAAGTTTTGCAAATCAGTTACCGTCTGAGTTTCCGGCTTGCATACGTCACATGCGTCCAGCCCTGGTTCCACTGTCGATCATGCACATTTGAGTGGCCCATGGAGGTATGCCTATCCAACACAACGGTAGCTGAACTGCATTATGACTTGTGTGTGCGCCCCCTGTTGGCCCACGAACAGGAGGGCAACCGGGATACCCGGGCAGGGGATGCCTTGATATGTGGTGTCTGTGCCGGCAGCACTGGATGGGAGATTGCACAAGTCCTCGTGTGCAGTGACCACATCGAGGCGCTCTCCTATTGGGCTGTGTTGCGGATTGGTGAAACTGCGTGGTCGAAGCACATCTGTCCGGACCAGTTAATGGATTGGTTCTCCCTCGTGTTCCTTGAATTCGAGAACAACGTACTTCTGGAACTGATTGCCTATGAAGAAGCGCTCGCATTCATGGACGAGTAACTACCTTCCCGCAGCCACAACTAAGTGACACCCACAGCACTGGTCCCAACACTGTGTTGCATTGTGGAGGAATAGTCCCATTAGCCAGAACAACAGTGGACATGTCTGCATTTCCTCAGACTCAGAATGCATGTGCGTGCACCTACGCATGTTGTCACACACTTGTACAAGGTGCTGCAGCCCCATGGGTGGCGCTGCACAGCTTCGTTTGGCAAAGTTCTCAAATCTGACGTACTGCTGGAGGGAGACCACACAAATGGCAAGGTAGCACATCAGGTGACCTTGTTGGTCCCTTCCACCTGCTCACTGTCAGCATAGCACACAGTCGGTGCAGTCCGGTGGTACAGCTCCATGCAGATCCCATGGGCTGTGAGTCGTGTCCCCTGACACGGGGCTAGGAGCAGACACCAGACATCACATGACTCGACCAGCAAGGCAAGGTCGGCAGAGACCAATGCCAACCATAAGGATATGGATTCATTTTTGCCTCCCCATTTCTTGCACCTCAATACGTTCCCATTTTGCCTGTCAGTGTCTTAAGCATTTGTCTGCCTGTTGTGGCCCATTTCTTGCCCGTACTGACATGCACATGCTAATAAAGTCTACGCACGCAACTTCACCAGTGTACAACTGTGATGAGTGTTGATTAGTATGACAAATCGTGTGCCTCAATGAGCATTGTCCATACACAGGGAGGGACAGACTGCTGCATGTACATTGGTGGTGAGTCCCTAGTGGCAGCTCCACCTCTGTGGCCAGACATTGTGTTTGGGATAGTTGCTGGCAGGCCTGTGCTCTTGCATGTCTTCAGCAATGTGAGTATTGTATTCAACTTCTTGCCATGTGAATCAATATGATCCATTAAAACAGACTCTATCCACACTGATGTATGTGAGTACGTCATGCGAAGAGATGTTTTGTAGCCACATGCGATGGGGGACACTAATTTAGGGGTGGATACCGATTCTGACATTTACACACACAGCCCTATATGATACATAGACATGTGGCTACATTGGGGGATGGGAGATAGTTGTTCATGTGCAATGAGGCCACAGCTATTTCACACCTTTACATTAATCTAATTGGCCATTTGGGTAAGGGACAAACAATCGCGTAAATGTCATTTACCAGGGTGTACCTCTTTATGCAATCAAAGTCCCTACATTCATCCATACTTGTACACGTTAGTGAACATGGACATGATGCATCTGTGTGATTTAGAATGTTTTAATAAACATTCTCGGAAGTGTCGGTGCTGGAGGTGTACATGGCCAGTTCTGCCCACATTGCATGGTTGCTCAGTGGTGGGACAACCAGAGTCCTTTGGGGAATGCAAAGTTAATCTGAAGAGGGAGAGTTCAGTCCACAGCCGGATTGCTGTTTCTTTGGTACAAGAGCAGATATGGCAGCCCATGTCAGGGTCCTGGTGAATGTCGCAGAGTGTTCCAGGGAACAGTGGGAGGGGTTGTTCCAGGGCATGATGCATAGGGCTGAACCAGGCAGGGACAGGCCATGTGGCGAGTATGGATGCTACAGCCTCCCTCCTCACACAGGCATTATCCTCCACATCTTACTCCTCGGAGACGTCTTCTGTGTCCGGCGTGTCAGGTGTGTGTGGTGGTGCCATGGCTGCATCACTGTGGGGCACTGACACATCAGGGTGCGAAGGTGATAGGGCTGCATCGCTGTGTGCCATTGACGCATCAGGTGGCAGAGTTTTGTATGTTGAAGTTCCAGCAGCAGTTGTCTGGGACAGGCTTTGTGGCAGCAATGGCAAGATGAGGATCTGCAAGGCCTGGGAGATCCCAGCTACATTTCAAAGGTGTTTAGCCGTGGGAGCCCTACATCCAGCCTGCATCCGCTACATGGTCTCCATTGTCCTCCCCATCTGTGCCAACTCCGTGATGTCATCGCTGGAGCCTGTCTGATTAGACAGTTCTTGTATCCGAGTAATGGGCCCAGCGAGGTCAGCCAAGGATTGTCGGTGAACATGGTGCGGACAGTGGGTGTCCGTTAGGGACTGTAGGTGGTCCCTCATGGGACTCAGACACCCACGTATCACATCGAGTTTGGCTGCCACGAGGTCGAACCCCACCAGTATCTGATCAGCCATCTCCTCCTGGCACGATAACACATGGCGTTGGAATTCCATGTGTTGGTCGTGGGGGTCTCGGGAGACAGCCGTGGTCATGTGTGCTTCCTGCTGTGTGGCCGGTGCAGGGTGTGGGCTCACCGCAATGTAGCTGGGCTGCCCTGCTCCTGGGGATGGGGTGCGGAGCCTGTCCACGAGCCGTTGGAGAGTGTCTGGGCAAATGTGCAGGGTGTCCGCTTCATCATCACTGTAGAGATGTGTGGTCTGCTCTGCAGGAGGTGTTGGTTGTCCCTCTGCAATTTAACGGAGAGACGCAGGTTAACAATGTGTTCCATGTATGTTCACGCATCGTACATGTTTACCTACAGACTGCATGACAATGTACATTGTGACTGATTTGGAGGAGCTGGCTATTTAATGGAAGACATTGGACATTTCAAGTACTACATGACTGATGTGAGGTTGAACTCATGCATTATCATCTCACAGTGTTATGCAATGCCAGATGTGATTGGCCAGTTTCTACGCCTGAGGGGCACCAGTTGTGTCCTCTGTCCTGTGGTGTACGTGTTGCACTTTGTACCACATTGTCGTCAATGTTGATGTGCTGTGATTGCTATGTGTGTTTGCTGCATTGTTGGCGAGTCGCTCCTGCAGCTCTGATTTGCGGACCCTTATCCCTTTGAGTCATTGTCCCTTTGACTTGTGTGCTTTTCGGGTGCTGTCATGTTTGCGATTTGGGTCATTGGTGCTCTTGGACATATTTTGTACTCTTGTGCATTGTTTGTCTGCAGATGTGTTTTTGATGTCTGGGTTGTAGGTGCACGTGGATGTGTCAGAGTGTTACCTGCTCCATTACGGATGTGGTCCACACTCAGCCACGTCAAAGTCATCTTGTGCACCATGTCACGTATTGTGAGCCAGGCTATCTGTCATTCAGTGTCACTTGCAAAGTCCTTGTGGCTCACAGAGCTGCTGCTTTTCTGCATTCAGCACATGTGCATGGGTAGGTTGTGACACTGGTGCTATGGAGGGGAGCTCATTTGTGCACATTGTTGATGGGGGCCTACTTGGTGTTTCTATGTGTGCTGCAGTGTGCCAGGGGTTTCAGGGACATATTACACACTCATTGTGGGTGTGCAGTGTGCTGCACATGAGTGTGCATGTGCACCATTGTGCCCATCTCCCTCTGTCTGCCCAGTCCCTGGTTGTTACTCACCCTGTTGCTGTAGGGTCAGGTCATATCGGGCTGTGTCCAGACCACCAACTCCTTGCACCGTCTCGGCACTGATGACTGTGGCCACCATTTCCTCCAGCTCATCCAGCTCCTCCTGTGGCGCAAGAGTCCCACGTCCAGTCGCCATTGCTGTCTTCCTGTTGACAGCGAGTTTCTCCTTGGTTTGGCTGTGCACTTCATGCCAGCGCCTCTTGACCTCCTCCATTGAACTCCTCGACACTCCTACTGCATTCAAGTTGTTGACGATGAACTGCCATATTTCTGTTTGTGTTGCCAATGATGCAGTGGAGGTGACGAACAGTTGTTGGTAGTGTTCTATCACCTCCGTGACGATGATCCGGTCTTCCTGTGAACTGAACCCCGTCTTCCTCTTCCTCTTTTCCTTGCCCTTCCCCGAGCATGGAGTTCCTGGTTGGTCCTCTGTGGGGCTTGTGGGGTTCGGGTTGTCCTCCGCACTCGGTCAGGGTGCATCCATGGTGCTACGCAGTTTGATTTCAATCAATCAGAGTTTTTTTAAAGCACGCTACTCACCCAGATCCGGATCAGTCGGAGAGCCATGCCTTGAGGTCCTTCCAGAACTTGTGCAGGGATGGGGAGCATCTGATGTTGACAGGGAGCTCGTTCCAGGTCTTGGCAGCGATGTAGGAGAAGGCTCTCCTGCTGGTTCTGCTTCTGCAGATGCGGGGGACCTCTGCCAGGGCCCGGTCAGCGTAGCGGAGGTTTCTCTTGGGTACGTGGAAGCATACTCTGTTGTTGAGGTATTTGGGTCCGATGTTATTGAGGGATTTGAAGGCATCGGTGAGGAGTTTGAACGCAACACTCTTCTCAACGGGATTGGATCCAGTCGGGACAATATCACTCCTCATACAACACAAGAGTATTAAGGAAACAAAAGGGAGACCTAGAGGTAAAACTGTCTGGGTATCCGTCAAGCGGGACACACTCTAACAGATATTTTATGACATTGGCAACAACATCCAGCTGCTACGAGTTTCCAGTGACCCATGGGAATTCGACATTCTGAATGTATATCTATGTGTGGGGATATTAACACCAAACTCGATGTCACCCTGGTTAACTCAGATGTTTTCTGCAAGTCTCTTATCTGTAGCCTGGTTTATCCAGCAACTTTGCAAAATCTTAGTTCAAGTCGAGGGGCCGATTTCTCATCTTTCATGCTGAAAAATGACCTGTTTCTCCTAAACAGATCTATGACTTGAGACTTAAACGCACAATATAGGTTCCATTCTAGGGTTTGCGCAAGCCGGATAGACTATATAGTATTCATCTGGAAGTGTGGCAGCTGGTTGATGACCTTGAAGTGGAGCAAATAATCGAGAGTAGCCACAATCCACTGATAGAGTATCTAAGACTCCCGAAGAAGGCACTTTTCATCCATATTTGTCATCCAGGGGCGAGAAGAAATTAAGCATGGCAGCACAGCAATAGGGTCAACCTGCGTCATGTCCAGCTTTCCTTTTCTAGGAACATAAGAGCAAGGATTAATTGGTGATCAGAAATCTCCATGACCTAAAGGCCGTTACCGTTTCAGAATTTGATATCAAACTATCCTGGTGGGGAAATGCCCCACAACCTGTTTCATCTCATTTGTTTACTTATAGCACCAATTTTAGACACATTGATTGGTAAGATATGGAGTGCAGCAAGTTAAAGCAATTCTTATTCATCGTGCTAAAACCAGGACCCGGCACCTCAGATGGTGAATCTCATCGAAAAACTCTGAGGCAGGAGAAGATTCTTGTAAAATAAAAATAAAAAGTAAACTCCATGTAAATGCTTGGCAAGAACCTATGGAAGCATTGGGAAGCAAGAACACCATGCGCTTCTGGGAATTAATCAGATGGGGCTCTAAAAGGAGGGCAAGAAATCTAGGAATCAGTATCTTGCCCAAGTCTTGGTTCTATTACTACTAAGCAATGTACAGCATTGCCAGCCACAGTACCTCCACTACTACTACGAGTGTACCGGTCAATAGGGGTGGGCAGTATGTTCCTTTCTGCCTGCGGAATTTTGGCCACTCCACATTACCGTGGAGTTCTGACCAAATTCCACCAATTACCGCACAAGGGAATTTATCTCCCTAGATGCTCCAGCGTATGCGAGCGAGATTTGACATCCCCAAGCGCCATTGCCTAATGCAGGCTGTCGCCAGTGTTCGCAATCGATCGCGGTCACAGGGCTGCCGCTTGATTAGAATTTCTACTTGAGGGGCAGCAAAATCAAGTTGTTTGACCACGCACTCTTGCGCAATGCATGGTGACGTTTGCACTGATTTTTAGAGCTGCTCACTCTACCAGCAGTCAGGGCACAAGTCGTAAAAAAAGAAGTGGGGGGACGCTGTCACCGGAAGTGACGTCACAATAGGAAGTGACGTCACGAAAGGTGCCGAGCTCTTCGTCCCAGAGAGGCCAAAGAGTGAAGTCCAGCTGTTTGGCAGGGGGGATGATGTCCCCCCGGTAAAATAAGTGGGAAGACGCCGTCCACCGCGTGGTACCCCGACTCGAACCCTCACCCAGCAGTTAATTGCAGCACAAGCTGCATATTTTCCGCCCTTTGGCAGTATTCAGCTGAATATCGCTGGGTTTTTCTGTAACTCTGCACGTTCCGCCTTACTGGTGAGCCAAGGCTTGGCAGCCAAGGAATCTTGCCTGATGGAGACCTTAAGGCCCCCCTGCGAACATGTCAATAGGGATTGCTTTGTGCTATAATGAATTCACAGGAGGGAAGATTCGGGTAGCAATTCATAGCCAGAAGCAAAACAAGGCACCAAGCCCTGATGGAGTATCAGCATATTTATATTTTATTTTATTTATTTATTTATTTATGGCATTTATAAAGCGCTCTGCAACCCTACGGGCATCCTGGCGCTGTGAGAGTATAACTGGAACGATGTGCATCATAGGTAGGATGGATGGTCATTTGATTCTGGGCCGTTAGACTTTAGGGAAGAGCCACGTTTTGACCTTTTTTCGAAATACCATCAGTTTGTCTGTTTTCCTGATAGCAGTAGGGAGACTATTTCAGAGATGGGCTGCCGCTATACTAAAGGCTCTGCCACCATAAGTGGCTTTTTGTTGATCCTGGGTATGCTGATGAGGTTAGTGGAGGAAGATCGCAGGGTCCGAGTGGGTTCATACCATTTGAATTTGTTTTGTAGCGGTAAGGGGCCCATCCCATGCACTGCCTTAAAGACAGTGCATAGGGATTTGAAGAGGATCCTCTGATGTACGGGCAGCCAGTGTAGTTCAGCCAGTGCAAGAGTGGTGAAGGATCTTCGTCCTCGGGAAAGTGCCATTTTGGCTGCTGCCGCCTGGATGCTCTGAAGTCTGGAGATCAAATAACCAGGAGATTCCAGAAGCAGAGCGTTACAATAATCCAGGCGGCTGAGAATGGTGCTCCTGACTATGGTGGCTCTAGCCTGTACTGGTAGAAGGGGAGCAGCTTTCGAAGGCCTCGCATTAAGGCGAAGCAGCTGCTCACCTGCTTATTGACATTGGTCTCTAGACTCAGACTGTCATTAAAGCTGACCCCTAGATTCCTCACTGATTTTACTGGAGTTAGTGGCTCCCCTTACTTCAGAGGCCAAAAGTCGGCGGGCAGACTTCTAGTGATTCTACCTACTTTGCAGTGCATTGTCTCGGTTTTGTCACTATTAAACTGTAGTGAGTTCTTATTTAACCAAGATGCCATTTCCAGCATGCAGGTATGGAAGGTCTCGAGTGAGTCTGCATGGACACCATCAAGAGAAATCATCAGCTGCGTGTCATCCGCATAGTTGATCACTCTAATGCCGTGAGCCTTGATGATGCCCATCAGGGGTTGCATGTACACGTTAAAAAGTGTTGGGCTGATTGCAGACCCCTGTGGGACCCCATGTGGGACTGTAGCAAACTCAGACTGGTATGGAGGGAGTGCTACTGCCTGCCATCTATCCGTCAGATAAGAACGGAACCAGTCGAGCGCAACTCCCCCTACTCCAAGGTTTTTCAGTCTTGTCACCAGAATGTCGTGACTCACCGTATCGAATGCGGCGGACAGGTCCAGCAGGATTAAGATTGCTGATTCTCCCCTGTCCGCCCTCATTCGCAGGTTGTCCAGGACCACCAGCAGAGCTGACTCGGTTCCATGAGCTGGTCTGAGACCGAATTGCTCCTCTTCAAGGATGTTGTTGGTTTCCAGGAAGAGGGACAATGATCTGCTGACCAGTCGTTCCATGATCTTGATTGGATACGGCAGAAGCGATATAGGTCGGTAGTTTTTATGACAATTGGGGTCCAAATTTGATTTCTTCAGTAGGGGGGTGACAACTGCCAATTTCCAGTCTTTTGGTACAATACCTGTGTCAAGGGATTGATTACACAGCTGACGAAGTACTGGAAAGAGTTCATCCCCAAACTCTTTTACTATTTTGTGAGATAGAGGGTCCAGTGGGGATCCCGATGTTGTATTTAGGGCTATTTGCGCGAACTCTTGTTCTGTCGGAGTCTCGAATTTATCCAAGATGGCCTTAGGTATGGGGTGTCTTTCCTTTCCTTCGCTCTTCGTCCCGTTCTCCATGTTGCTATTACGTTGTGCTAGGGAGGTGGGGGCATCCTTCATGCCCTCTATGATCTTGGAATTTTTTTCCTGGAAAAAGGAGGCCAAACCGTCACATAATTCCTGTGAGGGCTTGATTTTGCTATTAGCACATTCAGGATGGGACAGCTCTTTTACTATCCTAAAGATGTCGCGTGACTTGTTAGCGCTTTTTAAGATTAAGTCTGCATAGTAATTAGCTTTGGCTGTGGTATATTTTGATCCGACCTCAGTTTGGCTACCCATATTAGTATATGCCTACAATGCAATTTTGCTCCAGGAGACTGTCCGGACTCACGGAAAACAACCATTATTGTACCACCCCACAAGACAGGACCAGGGAATGATCGCGCCAATTGCCGACTAGTCTCCTTGCTTGAAGCAATTGGGAAGACCTGTGCGAAATGTCTGTACTTGCTTGAATAATTGAATGTGTGATAATGGGGTCATCGATGTCTCACAAGCAGGCTTTAGAAAAGGCCATGACACAATAGACCAAGACATGCAGCTAAACGATATTGACTTGAAATATACCTGCATTCAAAAATCAAGGCTGTACATGACATTCATCAACCTTAAAATGACCTTTAGCACCGTCGACCGTGAGTTGTTCTGGCCGATTCTGCTATTGTTAGGTTACCCTGGAAAATTGGTTTCGCCAATCAAACTCCTCTATATAATATATCTTCAGTTAGATACGTCCCGAGAGGTAACTGATAGCTTTGACATCGCCATTGTTGTCTTGGCCCCAGCCTTGTTTAACATCTTCATTAATGATCTTGATAGCTATTTGAAGGCCCTAAATCTTGCTGTGCCAGTCTGTGAGGATTTAAAAATGGCAATTCTGCTATTCGCTGATGATGCAGTACTTTTGTCACGCACTGAGATTGTTACGCTTAAAATCCATAAACCGTTGAGTATTATTGTAATGCCAAAAAGCACTGTATCAACACCTCGAAAACAAAATATATGATCCTAAAGAGCAGTGCTAAACCTAGGAGCACTTTCATATTATATGTAATTCCTCTAGAGTGTGTGGATCACTAGGACAGCCTTGTGGTGTGATTCAATGGAAAGCTGTCCTGGTCCGCCCATCTACTATAACGCGAAGCCATGCTGAGTCCGTTTGCTAGCAGTCAACTTTACTAGAGGTCAAGGCTGTAAATTATTAGGCCCTGCCCTTGAGGCATACCAAGCACAAGCCACGATGGCAGTGTCCTGTGAGGCAGAGTTGCGTTTCAATAAATGGGTTATTGGCCTGGAAAAAAGCAGAGAACCATTTTTTAGGCCATATTCTTTATCTTGGCCCAGGAACCAATGGATGCATTGAGGCTTGAGCTGGGCCTTAAATCTATCAAGCGGCCTGAAGACCAACAACACCTCATTTGGGCAAAACGTGAGCTGAAAAACTATTTAGATTTAGACTATGCGAAAACTTTGGCCCTATGCTAACTCAACCAGACAGCTTTGGTAGAATCATTTGGCCATCACACTGAACTCCATAGGCTGCTCAAAATGTTGGTACAAATCAGAGAGACTGACAACAGCTACTAGGCAGAAGGCAAAGAGAAGATGCATAATTGCAATCTCAATGATCTGAAATAGTAGCTCAGCTTCAAGCCTTCAAACTTTTTCCTACATTTGAGCCATACTTGGACATGATGTAAATGTAAATTGATACTTGTATAGCGCACTACTCACCCGCAAGGGTCTCAAGGCGCTTGTACGAATACCGCTGTGAAACCCATCCTGGCTTTCCCTGTGAGGCGTCCACTCCTGGGCACCCCCAAGGTGGAGGCCAAGCATCCTTAGCGTTGTGGGGATTAAGCAAGCTATTGCCCAGAGTTGCAGAGTGGGACTCCATGATTGGAATAGGCACCGAGGTGAGAATTATCAGGTCTGTGGAATTTTTGAGCCCAAGACCCACCGAGGCGGGGAATTGAACCCTGGTCCTGGGCTAGACCTCTGCATCAGGGTCTGCCGCTCTAATCATTGAGCCACACTTCTCCATGATCTATCCAGAACTGAAAAAAGGCACTTTATATCTGATTTAGACTAGGTATTTTGTCAATGAAACGTTTTACTAGCACCTGGAAAAACAGCGATGGTGACCCGCTCACCTGCAGATGTGAGTTTGGGTGGATGGACTGTCATCCATGTTATGCTGCTTTGGTCTTTTACTTTAAAGACTAGAAGAACTTACCTCTGCCCTCTTTTCCGCAATCAAGGCATTATGCGTTACAAGGACAGACTCTGAACAAATCTTCAATCAGGTTTCTTCTTATATATATGTAGCATGGAGGGCAACTAGACCGCTAGCCACTGCGAAAAGTGAGGTCCTGGGTGTACGATAAGAGTCCTGTTTTTCCTGGCTAAGTTGTTGCATTGTTCAAGTTCTACTATGCAGTTGCCATTATTTTTTATATTTACATCTTGATGCACTAATTCCATACGGTGGTATATTTCTAATGAGTACCCAGTCAACACTTACACACCTTGTTTTGACCACTGCAACCAACAGCACTTACACTTTTCCAGCACCGAATTCCCTATGTCCTAGCCCAACACAGTACTTACTATTTGTTTTTAATTGCTGTTATCAAGCCAGGTAAACAGCACTTTGGCCAGGTAGTTGTTTATTCACTTGTGATTTAAAACTAGCAGTTTATTATGTGGCTGAATTTATAGACACAAACACTTTATCAGCCGGTTGTATTTTTATGTATATATTTGCAGCAAGCAATTAATAAGCTATACAGTCCCTGACGTAGCATCAACATTCAGCCACCATCAGTTCTGTGAGCAACTTATAAACTATATAATACCAAAAGAAAACATACCCCAAAACCCCCTCCGCCCCGTCCCCCCATCCTTGGGTACCCAAAAACCCGTGTGTCTCTGTAAACCTTTACCTATTGTATACCCGAGGGTCCTTTCTGTTGGATCAAGGTTGTGGGTCAGTCAGACGCAGCAATTTTAGATATCTGAGGCAGGTGAGTTCTGTTAATTCCTGTGAAAGGAGGGAAATATACGGCCTCCAAACTACTCTAAATGTGTTGTCCTGTAGTTTAAGTGTCAATGTAAGCCTCTCCATCACCAGAAGATGCCAGATACAGTGGAGGCACCCTAATCTAATTCTATGAGTGCCCCAGAGGGCCAGGAACGTTTGGTGAGCTGCCCCCAGTGCCAGTAGATTTGAGTGGGTAAGTCAACGGGTTAGAGAGGCCCAGCACCACATAAGCAGGGAACCGGGGGAGTTGAGTGTCGAAATAGTGATCAATCTCTGTCAGGATCTTGTCCCAAAATTGAGTCAGTTTAGGGCATTCCCACAAAATATGCAGAAGTGTCCCAAGGGCATCCCTACATCTCCAGCACTTTTCATTCCGCTCCAGATTCCTTCTATGGAGGCGAACATGCAGCAAATTCCAGTAAATGGTCATCTTTGTTGCCGTTTCCATGCTGGATGTATTGGAAGCTGTATCTTGCACGGTACAAGATGTCTCGCCATTCTTGGAGGGACAGCTCCCGCCCCAATTCCCTCTCCCATCTCAATTGGGCCGTGGATCTAGCGTCTGGGGACTTATCGGACAGCAACTTTTATAAGTCTTGTACTAGATGCTTATCTGATTCTTTACTTAATAGCCATTTCTCGAATTTAGTCAGTGGCCATTGGGCTGCGTCTCTTATCTCGGCTGCATCAGCCAATGCCTGATCTGAATATACCGGAATCACTCTCTTACAGGAATATCATTGTCTCTCCTCAAAGTGTTAAATTGTATAGGGACCTCTAGATCAAAAAAATGTCCTATTGACCTGCATCCTGGTCTCAGCCATTCCCAGAAAGCCACTGTATTCATTCCTGAAATGAAGCCTGAATTCTCCACCACAGGCTGAAGCGGGGAGGAGAAACACGAGAGGCCCTCCCTACTGGCCACTGCATCCCAGACTCCTAGGATGGGGCCTGTTTTTGTGGACAGGTAAAGATTGGGGGGTCTACCTAGAAAGGGGATATTCCACAGGGACATTCCAGCTAAAGCCCTGTCCATGAAGCTTTTCTCCGATTCTAGGTGTGACCACTCTGGCAGGAACCTGATCTGTGCTGCTTGGAAATATTGTAAAATACATGGGTTACCCAGTCCCCCTTCCGCGGGTGCCTGCCAGGAAAGCTTGGGCGCATACGGGACCGCAAGCCCGCCAGTACGTAATTTTGGAATGCTTTACGTAGGGTCTGAAGTGTCCCCATTGGGAGCCACAGCAGGAGTGTCACAAAAGTGTACAAGATCCTGGGAAGGACTGTAATCTTTAAGGCTGCGATCCTTCCAAGCCCTGACAGGGGGAATGTTTGCCATCTTCCCAGATTGGTCTGTACTCTTTTAACTATTTTGTGGTAATTTACTTCTATCACTTCCTGGATGGTCGATATCGGGTGGATCTCCAGGTACAATATGTTCTGCTCCCACTGAATGGAGAGAGCCTGGGCGAGAAAGTCTTTCGAGTCCCGAGACATTGTCAGGCTCAGCACCTGTGATTTAGCTAAATTAATTTGGAAGTCTGAGACCGCCCCAAACCTACCCACCTCCTCTAGAAAAACCGGTAGGGACTCCTGAGTGCTATCCAATGATACAATTACGTCATCCGCATATATGGTAATTGGGTGCTCCTCTCCCCCAAAGCGAATGCCTGTGATCTTTGGGTCAACTCTGACCCGCTGTACACCGGCTCCATATAGAGTGTGAATAATAGCGGGGAGATGGGGGCACCCCTGCCGCATACTGCATTCTATGGGGAAACTCCCCGATCTCCAGCCATTTACCCTGACATTCGCCCATGGCCCTCCATACCCACTCAATGCCCAAGCACAGAACCTGTCCCCCATTCCAAAGCATTTCAGTACCACTTCTAAGTAGGGCCAATGGACTCTGTTGAAGGCTTTCTCCGCATTTATAGAGAAGAGCATCGACTCTCGCTGAGAGCGGGTTGCCTTGTCTATGAGGTGAAGTATCCGCCTGGTATTGTCTGAGCTTTGTCTGCCAGGAATAAATCCAGCTTGATCTGGATCTACAAGTCCAGGCATATTATGAGCAAGTTGCGTTGCTAGGATCCCTGTGAATAATTTTGTGTCAACGTTCAGAAGCGAAATTGGTCGATAAGACACGCACAATCATCTGTCTTTCTCTGGTTTTGCTATAACTATCACTAAGGCTTCCTTCATTGAGGGGGTAAGTGTCGCTGAGCTTGAGATCTCATTGAATACCCTGGTGAGAAGAGGAGCCACCAGATTACAAAAGGTTTTATAAAAGCAAGTTGAAAAGCCATCTGGGCCTGGAGATTTGTGTGCCTTCAGTCTAGAGATAGCAGCGATTACTTCCTCTATCCTTATGGGGCTATCTACGCCCACAGCTTGTTCTTCTGACAAGCCTGTCACTTTAGCATTATCCAGATACCCAGATATCGCCTGGGGTGGGAGATCCTGCGCCAAGTTCAAATCTTTTTAAAGGACCCCAACCTCTCCGCCACAGTCTCATCTCCGACTGCTTCCGCCCCGTCTTCTGTGACCAAAGCCTCCACCAAATTGGCCTGTTGCTGACCCCTGAGTTTGTTCACCAGCATTCTCCCTGGCTTATTCCCCCCCACATAGAACTCATGCTTAAGGTGGAGTAGCGAGTACTCCGCACTATCTAGATCTAAGCCTGCCAGCTGTTTCCTAATTGCCTCCAGTTGGCGCCACACTCTAGGTGCCCTGGTACAGTGGTGTATGCGATCTAATTTGCATGCTTGTTGTAGCTGTCTACTCATATCTCGTCTATCCTTATTATCTACCGCAGAGATTGTGATCAGTTCCCCTCTAATTGTAGCCTTCATTGCGTCCCATATCATTGCAGTCAGGGTCACCGCGGTATTGTTAACCTCCAGATACCTTTGAATCGTATTCTCTGTCTGTTTTGCTACCGCTGACCTACAGAGTCCAGTTTTCCGTAGACGCCAGGAGTGGGGCCTTCGTTAATGGGTGGTGGGGCGCAAGGTCTAGCAAGAGCTCTAAATAATCAGGCACAGATCTAGGTTCAATGTCTACCAGTCGTGTTGCTGCCAGGATTTCCCTAGAGCCCAGGAAATGGTCCAGTCTGGCATAGGATTTCTGTGCATGTGAGTAAAATGTATAGTCTCTAGAATTTGGGTGCAACTCCGCCAAATGTCTCCCAATCCCAGTTCCTGTAGCCCGACAGCAACCCCCTGACTAATCTCCCCGGCTGCTTCCTGTCTCTGGGTTGAGCAGTCTACTGCGTTATTAAATACTAAATTTAGATCACCCCCCAAATTCACCCATCTATCTTGTGTAGTCAGGATGTCTGCTGCAGCTTCGTGCAGGAACTGCCCCTGCCTCTTGTTAGGGATGTATACTGACCCCAAGGCGATGGAATGATGGCCAAAATGGGCTTGGTACCCCAGGAGTCAACTCCCTATTTCCATCACGTACGTCCCAACCTTCCCTTGAAAGGATTGTAAAAACAGAATCGCCACCACTGCAGCCTTCGTGTGTGGCAAGGAGAAAAGAATTGCTGCGGAAAGGCCCAGGATCTCATTCTGTTCCAGTCCCTGTGCAGAAAGTGCATCTCCTGGAGGAGGCAGACCTCTACTCGGAATTGTTCTAGATATGCAAGGATTGTCCTTCTCTTTACTGGATTAATCAAGCACTTGACGTTTAAGGTCAATACCTTAACATTGTTTGCTATTGATGTCAATATGGGGATTCAACTCTCCTCTTCCCCACCCGGCTCAACCCCGCGCATCCCCCCCTCCCCAACCCCTCATGAGGAACCGTCCACTCTGAGTATGGATTAGTGTGTGCATCGCATTTGTCTGATGGGCACCCAATAACAATCCCCAAAACGTTAACAACAAAGAACCATAGTCCCTGGATCAGAGAGGGAGAGTAAACGTCCATCTCTCTACCATTGGTGATGTCTCTGTGTGGGGTCATGACCAAGCCAAGTCAACTCAATCTCTCCCCGCCTCCCCCGCCTCCAAGCTCTTCACTCCAGCCCTGTCATCTCAGGCAGGATCACTGGAGGCAGTATCCTCTGTTAGGTTGTCCAGTAGGGCCTTCCTTTCAGATGCCATGGCCGCTCAGTCTGGGCTGAACCCCCTCTGACCTGAGGGGACATGTCGCCACCTCCAACTGCCATTCCCTCTGGAGCAATCAATCACTGACCCCTGTCGTGGCTCCACCGGGGGTTCCATCTAGATCAATGCATGCGCCGCAGACAGGGAGCAAATTTGCTGTCGCCGGTCCTGCCAACAAAAAATCAGTCGGAAGGGATGCCCCCAAGAGTAGGCCATTTTCTTCTCATGCATAAAGATTGTTACTGGGTTAATCTCTCTCCGCTTCTAGAGTGCGGAGGCCGCCAGGTCCTGGAACAGATGGAGAACCTGGCCCTGGTACGACACTGAGGCCATTTATTTTTCTTTCTTGAAGATTCGTTCTTTCAGAGTAAAGTTATGTATGCAGATCAGAATGTCTAAGGACCGTGGTGATCTGGGACCCCCAACGACCAACTCTGTGGGTCCTGTCCAGTCGGATCTCTGAAGCAGGGGTATCTCCTAGGATTTGGGCAAAGAGCTCTGCAACATTAGCCTTGATGTTGCCTTCCTCCACTTCTCTTGATGCTCCCCTAATGCAAATAATATTTTGTCTGGAGCGGTTTTCTAAATTCTCTGATTGTGCTTATAGGTCCAATTGTTGATCCGTTGAGCAAATTATCTCTTGTTGCAATTGCACTATCTCCTCGTCGCGAGAGGTTTCCATCCTTTCATGGCGTCAACCCAGTCCCTAATGTCCATCACCTCCTTGCGTACTGACTGCAGTCACTGGCCAGATCTCACTTCACCGCCAAGAGATCATCCCTCAAACCTGAGAACAGGGCCTCCAGATAAGGACGGGTGACCGGGCTTCCAGATCCTCCACTGCTGGTAAGGCCGACCTGCACGAGGCCACCTGGGGGTAACCTTCCTGAGAGCCCAATTGTTTGAGTAGCAAGTCTTTGATGAACCGCCCCTTCTTGACCCTCATAGATGCCATCCTCCTGGGTCCACTTGGCCAGGCCTGCTGGGAGCTACAACCGGACCGTTCCACACATGAAGCTGAGATCTACTGTGCCCCCACTCAGACTGGCTGCACGTGTGCTGCACTCTCCTTGGCCCTAGATGTTTCCAGTGAGTGTAGGTTCAGTGTCTTCTAATGGTGGCCTTGATGTCTCTAGCCTTCTGCTGCAGTTAAAGTAGGGACGGGTAGTCTCTTTGGTTTCCTTCTCTCACTCTGGTGTCTTGGGGAAACCCCTTGCCTGCTCCTGCCAATGTTCCTGTCGATGGGGGGGGGGGGCAATTGCCAACCGCGGCTTCACTATCCACCTCCCCCGATGTGTGGCCTGGTATGGGATACTGTGTCTTCTCCTTCAGTGCCTACTGCACTTCCAAGGGTCTTCCTGGGCCTCCCGCCCTCCCAGCGCCATGCATCGTCTCTGCTCCCCAGTTTGCCAATCTCCGCTGTAGGTGACTGTCCCTCCCTTAATTTATGCTTTCTGTGTGGCGCTGCCGGCCGTCCACCATGTTGCCCTCAGCAGCTCCAGCGCTTCGCCCAGGCATCTAGGTCGCCTGCCCATACCTTAATGGAGGGGGGCTGGAGTGTTCCTCAGAGGCGCCCTCCTCTCCTCGCAGGCGCTCCTCTATTTGTGCTGGGAAACGGGTGCTTCAGCTAGCTTCCTGGCAAGCTGCAGAAGGCCTCCACGTGTCCAGGCCCTTCTCTTTCTCAGTACTCACTGACTCCAATGGCCCGGGTACACCCGCCTCAGCCACCAGCTTGGCCAGGGCAAGCTAATAATTTTGTGCCTCACTGGGCTTCTGGTCCAGTCTCTACCCTAATCAGGCCACCGCCGGACTCCGAGGGCAATTCTAAGGCCTTGGTAGTGTCTCTATCCCGCCGTGTCACTGTCTGGCGAGTCTCCTCTGCTATACAGCCCGGGCCCAGGCCCTTCACCGCCTGCTCTGGCTCCTTTTGTTTCGTAAGGGTATCCTCCTCAGTCTTATATTTCTCGTATTCTTCTTCTGTGATATCAATAACATAACATATGCTGCCTGATCATATTATTGGAGGCTTCCTTAAGATTAGTTTCACATTTTCTAGTGTTATCCGGATTGATGGTTTCCACAGGGGGAAATATTAAGATTCTTAGTCCCCGTGGTATACGATCAGTTTCAATATATATTTTTTGAGATGCTGCTTCCCACCATTTAGCAATATTCTTATTCAAGGCTTTTTGTTATTCTTGAAAAGTACTTTTTGCTGATGAAGGATTCGGTTGGCAGAATTGCTACTTATATTAGAAATGGAATAAAGGACTTTATAATATAAAGCTTGAATGTCTTGAACCCTGTATTGATTCTATTTTGAAACAAAAAACACACTACATTGTTATCCATCTACCCTATTCATAAGAAAGTGTCTCTGTTGTCTGTGGGTCTAGAGGGGTTTTGCTCACATTATAGGGTGGACAGTCATCTATAGCTAATATAAGCCATAAAAGGGGTAGCGTAGCACTTGGGTTTCTACCCCCTTATCATTTTAACTTTAAAATGAACTATTTGACCCCATTCATTTCAAAATGTACTCATTTAAAAGAGGTCAGTCACTTATTTTGCTCACTTACTACGGTTCAGGCACTTATTTTGCTCCACCGACTTCAAAGATCAAGTCAATACCATCATATAGATAGTTTCTAAAATGGAATTTTCTCTGTTGTGATGTCTTATTAATCATGCAATTATTATGGAGCTTTAGGGGTGTCAATTATTGTGATGTCATCGCCGTTAAGGGCATGCGATGACTTCCTTGGAAGGTTCAGAGTCAAAGGTCATAAGAGTAGGCTTTGTGTAATATAATTAAAGTCAGAGGGTCTGTGATGCCATTTCCACTAACCCGAGTATTTTTCGATATCCATGTAAGGGCTGCTGGCCCACACCTTTATTGTAAATAACTTTGCCTTTTTCTCCTGTATGTTGCATATGTTTAAACAAAAAAAAAGCTTGCCTAACTTGGTTAGACCTATTGGCGTTACCAATGCTTGTTGAATGATGGCTTTAAGCTATGGCACAGAGTTTGCCAAGAAAACTGATGGATATTAGCAAACTGTGACATAGTATTTGTTTTTGCAGATTTTCATATGGCCTCCGGTATTTTCCTATTGACCAATGCGAAATTTGAATCGCCCTTATGCCTAAATGGGCTATGTTCCTCCCGTGGAGTCGTTATTTGGTTTACATTTCAGGGAAACTGCACGTATTGTAGGGCCGTCACCCGTCAACGTGAGACTCGTGCCTCACCGCACCCTTCAAGCATTCCCCATGTGCGGACACACACGCACTCGGTAATCTAGGCTGACGAGAACATGACGGCGGCTTCCTCCCGCCATTCTTAGAGCGGCAGCCCATCTCCTCCGCCCGGGGCCTTTTCATTCGGCTGCTATTGACGCCTCTCCGAGCCGGGCCTCCTGGCCACAATACCCAACACACCCCTTAATCCTCTGTCTTAAACGCCATTGTGCATCAGTCATGTCGCCGAAGAGGCTCCGGATAATTACAGTATTTTGCAGGAAATATAGAGCATGCTTTGTGCACGGAGACACTTAATGCCTCGAGGGAAAGGGAGGGAAATGCAGCAAGGGGGAGGGGAAGAAGAACGAAGGAGCCGATAGGATTCCAAGAAAGGGACCTGCACCTTAAAGGGATGGGGATGAGTGTGCAGCGGTTGCTAAGAGACAGGCTGTCGACAAACAGTACAGCAGTTATTTGGAGGACAGCCCCAGAGGAGGCAGAGGAGGAGGATGCATGCATCAGTCACACTGCAAAAGTGCAGGAGGAAACCAGAGAAGAAAGAAATCCCATCCCGGCACAGTCCTTAGCGGTATGAAATAGCAGAGCTAACCACCGAGCTCACATGCATGCAGTGCTTTAAATTGGCCGGTACTGTCCGGAACGGAGTACCAGCACTTTTTAATTTTGAGAGGGAGAGTATCGACACTTCTCTAGAGAGACATAATACTTTTATTTGAGAGTAACGGCACTTCTCAGAAACAAGCAGGTACTCTGGTACAGAGTACCTGCACTTCTGTTTTTCCATTTCAAGCACTGCATGCATATAGCAGACCTAACCACCGAGCTCATATGCATGTATAGAGCGGAGCTAGCTAACCGCCGAGTTCACATGCATGTAGAGATCAGAGCCAACCACTGAGCTCACATGCATGTATAGAGCCGAGCTAACCACCAAGCTCGCATGCATGTATAGAGCAGAGCTAGCTAACTGCAGAGTCCACATGCATGTATAGAGCAGAGCTAGCTAACCGCCGAGTTCACATGCATGTAGAGAGCAGAGCTAACCACCGAGCTCACATGCATGTATAGAGCAGAGCTAACCACCAAGCTCGCGCATGTATAGAGGAGCAGAGCTAGCTAACCGCCGAGTTCACATGCATGTATAGAGCAGAGCTAGCTAACCGCCGAGTTCACATGCATGTATAGAGCAGAGCTAGCTAACCGCAGAGTTAACATGCATGTAGAGAGCAGAGCTAACCACCGAGCTCACATGCATGTATAGAGCATAGCTAACCACCGAGCTCACATGCATGTATAGAGCAGAGCTAGCTAACCGCCGAGTTCACATGCATGTAGAGAGCAGAGCTAACCACTGAGCTCACATGCATGTATAGAGCCGAGCTAACCACCAAGCTCGCATGCATGTATAGAGCAGAGCTAGCTAACTGCAGAGTCCACATGCATGTATAGAGCAGAGCTAGCTAACCGCCGAGTTCACATGCATGTAGAGAGCAGAGCTAACCACCGAGCTCACATGCATGTATAGAGCAGAGCTAACCACCAAGCTCGCGCATGTATAGAGGAGCAGAGCTAGCTAACCGCCGAGTTCACATGCATGTATAGAGCAGAGCTAGCTAACCGCCGAGTTCACATGCATGTATAGAGCAGAGCTAGCTAACCGCAGAGTTAACATGCATGTAGAGAGCAGAGCTAACCACCGAGCTCACATGCATGTATAGAGCATAGCTAACCACCGAGCTCGCATGCATGTATAGAGCAGAGCTAACCACCGAGCTCACATGCATGTATAGAGCACAGCTAACCACCGAGCTCGCATGCATATATTGAGCAGAGCTAACCACTGAGCTCACATGCATGTATAGAGCAGAGCTAACCAACGATCTCGCATGCATGTATAAAGCAGAGCTAACCACCAAGCTCGCATGCCTGTATAGGACCGAGCTAACCACCCAGCTCGCATGCATGTATAGAGCAGAGCTAACCACCAAGCTCGCATGCATGTATAGAGCAGAGCTAACCACCAAGCTCGCATGCCTGTATAGAGTAGATCTAACCACCCAGCTCGCATGCATGCATAGAGCAGACCTAACCACCGAGCTCACATGCATGTATAGAACAGAGCTAGCTAACCGCCGAGTTCACATGCATGTAGAGAGCAGAGCTAAGCACCGAGCTCACATGCATGTATAGAGCAGAGCTAACCACCGAGCTCGCATGCATGTATAGAGCAGAGCTAGCTAACTGCCGAGTTCACATGCATGTATAGAGCAGAGCTACCTAACCGCCGAGTTCACATGCATGTAGAGAGCAGAGCTAACCACTGAGCTCAAATGTATGTATAGAGCAGCGCTAACCACCGAGCTCGCATGCATGTATAAAGCAGAGCTAACCACCAAGCTCGCATGCCTGTATAGAGCAGAGCTAACCACCCATCTCGCAATCATTTATAGAGCAGAGCTAACCACCGAGCTTGCATGCATGTTTAGAGCAGAGCTGGCCACGAAGCTCGCATACCTGTATAGAGCAGAGCTGGCCACCAAGCTCGCATACCTGTATAGAGCAGAGCTAACTACCCATCTCGCAATCATTTATAGAGCAGAGCTAACCACCGAGCTTGCATGCATGTATAGAGCAGAGCTGGCCACCAAGCTCGCATACCTGTATAGAGCAGAGCTGGCCACCAAGCTCGCATGCCTGTATAGAGCAGAGCTAACCACCGAGCTTGCATGCATGTATAGAGCAGAGCTAACCACTGAGCTCACATGTATGTATAGATCTGACCTAACCACCGAGTATTTTATTTTTTTAGTTCTTTTTTTATACATGCAATATATGGACAGTACAATAGTGAATCACTTGAACAGGAATTTATCCAACCCCTTTAGTGCAAACTCCCCAACAAACAGGTCAAACAGCCAATAGGGCAAATATAAATGCTGGACTTTCCGGACTGAATATAACCGACTTTCATTCTTTCAAACACCATTCAGGACTCTTGTATGCGTAGCACTCTGCACGAGTGCTGAACTCCCCCTGTTCCGGCTCCTTGCAAAGGGATATCCAGGATCAGCCAAGAGCTAGGTTTTACCAGCTAAATAACTCTGGTATAAGCCCCAGAAATTTTTGGGCCTACTCTGCGGAGAGAGCAGCTCACTATATAACTCTGTTCGAATGTTGCAGAGCATCATATCACTTGACCATTGTGTGACGGTAGTGGGAGGACCACAGGCCCAGCGCATAGCCACCCCGCTTAGCAATCAATAGGCCTATATCTACTAATTGTCAGATATTTTTCCTCACTTGTTTAGAGTAACCCAGGAGAGCTAGCATGGGGTTAGGTGCCAAGTGCTCCCCTATGATATTGCTCAGATTTTGAAAAATTAGTTCCCAGGATTTAGCGATATCCGGGCACAACCAGGCCAAATGCATGAATCCTGCATGGTCCACACTACATCTCTCACGTCTCGCAGTTTCTCTGCGGCCATATCGATGTAGGCGGGCCGGGGTATAATATACCCTGTTCAGGAAATTGAAGTGAATAAGTCTGTGACGACCATTCAGCGATATTTTCCTCGTAGCATCACAGCTATAGCTCCATTTATCGTCGTATAACGTTACTTCTAAGTGGGATTGCCACTCCAGTCTGGCCTTAATGTAAAAGTTCTTACGTTAATCTTGAGTCATGTAATAAATTTGGGAAACAAGGTGGCTGGGGGAATCTGCTCTCAGTACCAATGAAAACTGACCCTCTTCTGGAGGTTGTAACATTTCTTACCCAAGCATGTCTCGTAGTGCATGTCAGACTCTGTAAAAATGGAACATCACAAGTGGAGTTACAACCTGTTGGTCATCCACTATTTCTTCCCAGCTACGTCCCCAATTTTTTTAAATACCCAATTGCGCTTGGGCGCATAACACTCCCGGCTCATTAAGGATTGGCAGCCACTGGCAAAGTTCAATCGGAGCGAGTGGGGAGTACAAAATGGAGGCGGCCTGTCTCTTAACTAAGTTCTGCCAAGTATGGGATGTAGCATTGATAGAGTCTAAAAGACCCGTGCAACGAGATGCGCCTGATACAGAACGTCGACCCTCTCAATGTACAAGTGGGGAGGGGGAGAAAGCTGATGAAACCAATAAAAGGCATGTCAGCACAGCGCCACTCTGTAATAGAGTTCAAGATCTGGTGCCCGAGTTCACCCATAGAGTAAGGTAATGTCAGGATTTCCCATGCAACCCGGGGTTGTTTGCCGGCCCAAGCCAAACGTATCAATAAGGATCTTAAGAATTTTAAAAAGTGAGCTGGTAGAACCATAGGGATATTTAAGAATAAAAATAGAAATCTGGGGAGCACCACTATCTTCATTAAGGAGATGCGGCCAAAAAGTGATAATGGCAATCTCACCTATCTAATAATATCATCCTCTCATTAAGTAATTGCTTTACCAAAATTTCCCCTGAATACTATTTCAGAATTAGAATGGACATGGATGCCCACATAGCGCACAGAATCAGTCGACCAGCTAACCACCGAGTTTGCATGCATTTATAGAGCAGAGCTGACCACTGAGTTCACATGTATGTATAGAGCAGACCTAACCCCGGAGTTCACATGCATGTATAGAGCAGAGCTAACCACTGAGTTCACATGCATGTATTGAGCAGAGCTAACCACCGAGTTCACATACATGTATAGAGTGGGGCTAACCTGATAACTCACAGAGCATATCATAGAGTTCATAGGCCAAGGAAGACCAAATGTGCAGAAAGAGCTGCTAAATTGGCCGAAAATTGTTCTCATTTAGATAGGGGAAAGAAGAACCCGCGGAACAGAAAGTGCATCTTATCATTGGTTATTAAACTAATAGCAAAAACAATGAGTAAAATACATCAAAATATACTCACTGAATTTACTCTCAGCATTTTTGAATTTTTATAAAACAAATGTATTGAAATATGATTGGTTTCTGGTACCCTCATTGGTTTGTGAATTCGGACATGGAGGTATCTGCCTGGCCTGCTTCACATATCCGTACAGAGCTCAACATCCTTGGTGTGTCTTGATGCCTGGGAACAAGCATTTCCCACACACCTTTCCTTCTGCCCTCCTTTACGTGTTTTTACACCCAACTGAGCACAGGATTCAAGACACTGACGACTGACCGAGCTGGCTGTGAGGCCTCCATGCAAAGACTTACTCTGCATGTGCCTAGCAAGAGTTCAAAGAGTGTGGCGATGGTGGTGGGGCGGGGGGGGGGAGGGGTGGGGGGAGTGTTGAGGGGCACATTGAGCTTCAACTACGCTACCCAGCCAGGGGACAGGGCAGCGCAATTCATGTCTCTTGTTTGCATGTGGCCCATGGCATCCTTAATCCACCCATGGTGCCCACTGCTCAAGATATACAAATGGGAACGCTAACCAAAGAGTTTAGAGGCATGGAAGCAAAAGAGCCAGCCAGAGAGTTTACATGTGTGGTGGTAGTGTTGCTAGCCCGACTGCTTAAGCATGTGCAGATAGCAAAGCTAACCAGAGTGTTTAAAGTTAACCCGGGGGCATTGCTTGAAACTTACCCTACCAGGCAGCTCGGCAGGACACAGGATACCGCACCATCACCCTACCGCTCTCCCCGCTGCCGCAGTTGCTATCGCGGCCACCGAGAGGGGGGAGCGAGCCAAGGACAAAACTAACTACATTTCCCAGCATCCCCTGCTGGGACGCCGGGACGCCGCCAGCAGCGTCACTTTCCCGCGCCCGGAGGCGCATATAGACGCGACACTCCAGCAGAGGAGTGGGGGTCTTGCTCACCCGGAGGCATTGCTTGAAACTTACCCTACCACCCTACCAGGCAGCTCGGCAGGACACAGGATACCGCGCCATCACCCTACTGCTCTCCCCCGCCGCCACAGTTGCTATCGCGGCCGCCGAGAGGGGGGAGCGAGCCAAGGACAAAACTAACTACATTTCCCAGCATCCCCTGCTGGGACGCCGGGATGCCGCCAGCAGCGTCACTTTCCCGCGCCCGGAGGCGCATATAGACGCGACGCTCCAGCAGAGGAGTGGGGGTCTTGCTCACCCGGGGGCATTGCTTGAAACGTACCCTACCACCCTACCAGGCAGCTCGGCAGGACACAGGATACCGCGCCATCACCCTACCGCTCTCCCCCGCCGCCACAGTTGCTATCGCGGCCACCGAGAGGGGGGAGCGAGCCAAGGACAAAACTAACTACATTTCCCAGCATCCCCTGCTGGGACGCCGGGACGCCGCCAGCAGCGTCACTTTGCCGCGCCCGGAGGCGCATATAGACGCGATGCTCCAGCAGAGGAGTGGGGCTCTCGCTCACCCGGGGGTATTGCTTGAAACTTACCCTACCAGGCAGCTCGGCAGGACACAGGATACCGCGCCATCACCCTACCGCTCTCCCCCACCGCTGCAGTTGCTATCGCGGCCGCCGAGAGGGGGGAGCGAGCCAAGGACAAAACTAACTACATTTCCCAGCATCCCCTGCTGGGACGCCGGGACGCCGCCAGCAGCGTCACTTTCCCGCGCCCGGAGGCGCATATAGACGCGACGCTCCTCCCACATCGCAGGACGCGCGCGGGCGACGCCGGGCTTAGCCTGGGCAGAGGGCGGTCCGTCTGTGGCCGTCCGGGGCAGGAAGAGGCAGGGCTGGACCTCCCCTCTAACCTTCGCCACATGGGCAAAAGGAAAAAGGTATGTGCCAGAGATGATGTTGGGTCAAAGGCGAAACACCCCAGGAAATCCGAATCTATTATTTCATACTTAACCTCTGCAGTGGGGGTGTTGACTAAAGAAATTGCTAACGTGGAGAAAGAACTGGGCATGAACTTAGAGGAGACTGACCCAGCCCTGAGATCAGAGCACAGTAGGGAGATACCACTGTAACCGAACGTTGTGATTACTAACCGGGAACTGAAATTAACTCACAATGCACCACCAACCCCACATGATACCTCGAGCCACCATATACCTATACCCCCTACGCCCATTGTTACCCTACACAAGACGCATAAGAAGCGAAAGCCACTAAATACACTAGGCAAGGCGAAAAAAGACTTGGCTCACACTAATAGACTAGATTCTCGCTCTAAGAGCCAAATTGGGAAAATCATTGAGGACCTATTTATTACACGCCTAGAACCCGCACTTGTAGCTGTAGCTAAAGACATTGTGGATACTCTAAATACTTGTGTTGCGGGGCTTCTGTCCAAATGTGAAAAGATTTATGTGTTGCTGAAACAAAACAGGGGGGTGAAGGGAGGTCCGACCCAGCCAGATGCACCAGCTAATAATTTGCCTGTAGTAGACAACACTAACCCCACACCCTGTAGGCCCCTTAGCTTGGAAAGGATGGTCAACACTGTAGGGAAGCCAAGTCTAAGGGTTGGGGCAGGGAATCCCATTCCTGAAGCTAATGCTTGGAGTAATCATGGTAATGATAACAGTAGACACCCCCGACTGCCTGGCTACACCATGGAGCTCCCACCGGAAGCAGCCCCTTTGGTCGCTGTATTCACTGGGGTTCCTCCGGTTAGAGGGGGCACATGGGAGACTACCGCTGATTTAATGAATTTAGCTAGACAGTGGTGTGATCAGTTTAGTTCAGGTGAAGCTAATGTGGCAAGTGCAATCACCATGGTAAGATGGGTCCGTTGGGTGGGGCTTCGTCCTAAGAACATCCCAGGGGATTGCGTGTTGGTGAACTTTAATAATAGGAACTGTGCGGAAAAACTATTCTGGGACGGCGCAGATCTTGTTAACAAAGGTATCAGACCCCTTCCCTTGGGGTTCTTTTATCCACCACCCAGGGCTTACAGACACCCACACCCACTTAATCGACCGTATACCAGATCGAACATTATTAGCACCCTATCATACCAGGCCAGGATGAGTGCACAGATGGGTTCTGCTCAGGGCGCGTTCTGGGGAAGGGATACTGACCCCATGATTATACGGGCAGCTTCCCCGATAAACTCGCAACCAAGGGGAGAGGTACAGCTTAGTAATAGATTCTCACCCCTATCCCAGATGGAATGCAATGATTGACTGGGCCATGAAAACTTAAGTCAGGGGTCTGGGATAGACGGTGTAATTCACCCAGTTGTCTCTCAGCCAGCTCCATGCAAAATCTTAAGTTGGAATGTGGCAGGCATCAGATCGAAAAGTACTGACCCCATTTGGCTGCAATTCATAAATCATTTTGACATCTTGGCATTCCAGGAAACCTGGGACCCAGATTTTACTTTCAATCTAGACGGTTTCCAGAGCTTTACCACTCCTGCGATTCGAGGGACTGCGGGGAGGTCCAAGGGTGGTCTACTGTTTCTTGTTTCAATAAACCTTGTAGGGTCATTTAGAAAACTTAATGGAGAGTCAGATAACCTTCTCATTTTAGAATGGTCCATGCCTAATAAACAATATCTTTTGATAAATTTGTATAATGCCATGGACGGTCTTGAACATTTTAACATGTTAGAAAAATGTTTGTCAGTCTATAAGGTTAATAACTCTTTTTCGGTAGAGATGTTTCTTATGGGAGATTTCAATATACACCCCTGTAAGTGGGACTGCTACGGGGATGATCTATGTGGGCATATAAATGGTAGGGTATCCCATTTCGAACATGGTAAACAGGGTTAGGATCTGGAGGAATTGCTTTCTAATTTGAATCTACTAGAACCAGCCAGGGAAAGTGGTAGTGAGAATGTCCCTACTTTCATAGGGAGAGGGGTTTATTCTGTTATTGATTACATCTTTGTATCCCCCCCACTTTTATCTAAGATCCTGGCTCACAGCGTAGTGATGTCACCATTCAGTGACCATAACCCCCTTGTATTAGAAATTGATGTGGGTGCCAAGATTGTCATCACGGATCTGGGAATGGAGGCACCACGAGTTCTGTCCACAAAAGATCAAGGCAGACGGATAAAATGGGACAATATAGTCCCGGAGGTCTTTTTTGATGAACTGATGGCCAAGACTGAGTCCAACATTGGTATCTGCCTGGATGGCAATACCGTGGGTAAGGGAACTATAACCTCCTTCACATCAATCTGTAAGCATATTGCTGAAAATCTACATAAGGGGAGTAGGACACATCGTAAGAAAACACAGAGATGGTTTGATTCCTCCTGCACAAAAGCTCACGAGGCCCTCCTTAAAGCCCTCAAAAGGACCCCAAGGGACAGAACTTTGGTTTCCTCTCTCCGCAAGGAGTATAAATTAGCAATCTCCGTACGGAAACAGAAAATCAAAGAGGAGGCATGGGATAATTTACAGGCTATCGATGTATTAAGGGATAGCAGAAAGTTCTGGGCCATAATAAACCAGCCATTTTTCACGAAAAGCGACAATCTAGATACTGATTGCGTAATCCCGGATGAACTCTGGCTCCAGCATTTTAAGAATATTTACGGGGACAATGAGGCCCACGAGCCAATATTAGAATTACCCACCACGAGCAGTCCTAGAAACCCTATTAAATTTGAATTGGTGGAAGTAGAAAGGGCTATTCGTGACACATCCAAAAACAAGGCCCCAGGTCCCGATCGGGTGCCTGCTGACCTGTATATTATGCACCCTAACTTTTGGGCAAAAATTTTAACCAATGTTTTCAATGCAGCTGCCCTAGTGGGTTTTCCCCCTTCGTGGGGCTCCTCAATTATCGTGCCCACATTTAAAAAGGGGAGTCGAGGGGACCCCGCCTGTTACCGGCCAATCTCCCTGCTTGACTCTGCTGTAAAGATCATGGGCAGAGCCATCCTTCAAAAACTAGGAGATTGGATGAATGGCAGGGGGGTGCTCTCGAACCTCCAGTACGGTTTCAGGCAACACAGGAGCACCATGGACCAATGCCTCAATTTATACCTTTTGATTAACAAATATACAGTGGCAAAAGAGGGCTTTCTATATCTTGGGTTCATGGACCTATCATCAGCCTTTGATATGGTGAACCGCTCCAAATTGTGGCGTATTATGTTGGATATGGGCATAGACGCATCTTTAGTTCCCTTTCTTAGCTCCCTCCACCAGGACTTAGCGGCAGTCGTTAGGGTCACGCAGGATGGCAGGTGCACGGGCCAATTTAGTTCTAGACGGGGAGTCAGACAAGGCTGCATTCTGGCTCCCCTCCTTTTCACAATCTATATAAACGGCCTAGAAAAATCTCTGGCCGGGGACCAGGGCGGACATTCCACGTGCAGGAGGAGCGGGTACCCCGGTCCTCTTGGACGACGCTGTACTTATTGCTCGAACTGGTCTGGGTCTACAGAGGCTGCTGGACAATTTTGGAGTATTTATGGAGTCCCTCGGCCTAAAAGTAAACAGTAATAAATGTTTGTAGGGGCCTGCAGGAAGATCAGTAAGGTTAAAACATTTAAATGCCTGGGTGCGGAAGTCTCTAGGGTCCCAGTATTTACTTATCTGGGGGTCCTATTCGACGAGAAAGGCAATTGGGGTCCCCAGCAGAAACACAAAAGTAACACAGTGGCAAGATCTACAACAGCCCTCCTTAGTTTTTCTAAAAGGCTGGGAGCTAAACCCCTGGAATCCATGCTTAAAATATACAAGTCTAAGTGTTGTGCGATTGCCTCTTATGGGGCGTCAATATGGGGATATGGTCCTGTGGGTAAAATACAATTAGTTGAAAATAAGTTTCTTAGATCCCTGCTGGCGGTACCTCAGTCGTCGTCGACTTTGGCGGTACATTGCGAATTAGGTGTGGGCTGCATTACAGACTATCTTAAAGCAGCTCCACTGATTTGTTGGGCAAAAACATGGCTCAATAAGGACATTACGCTCAATCACCTCATCCTTAAAGACTGCTTGGCCCTCGACAAGGCAGACAGAATCCCATGGCTGGCATACGTTAGAGCGACGTATGTCAGGCTAGGACGCCCTGAATTATTTACAGCCCCAGAGGGTATTACGAAAGAGGACCTGGGATGGATTAAACATAATTTCCGGACCATGGTAGAGGCAGATAGGGAGGAGGCGGAGCTTAAAAAATCAGGAGTAAGAAGTATTTATGCCTTACAGACCTCGCCTTCCATTGAGCCTTATCTTAAGATAGTCACAAAGCCGTTCCATCGCTTCTTGTTGATAACATTTTGATTTAATCTAATTCGCTTCGTTTTAGGAGACTTCCAACAATGGGGTAAACCTGCTGATTCCTCGCCATGTTCATGTGATAACTTCTCGACACAAGACACCCTCCATCTAATCATGTTTTGTGAAAACTTTTCTGAGGCACGTAAAAAATTCTTGTAGCCTATATTACGAGAAGCAGGGTTTCTACAGGTGAGGCCTTCACTACTATATTTGCAACTGCTGAACAGTGTGCAGGTTATTTTCAGTGTAGCAAGTTTTCTGCAGCGAGACTGAAGAAATGAAAGAACAATTTGTATGAATTGAGTTTATGCTCACATAATCATGGAAACTAATATAGTATAATTTTTATTGTATTTTAATTGTAGTTTTTAGGCGAGGCGGAGACACTTTGTTGATTAACTGTTTTGTATGAACTATGAACTATAAATAGTGTGTATATATATATATATATGAATGTCTGTAATTATATGCCTTCTATTTTACCTGTATATATATTTTTATCTATTTTATGTATAACATATGTATGCACTGCCGTTTCTTTTATGATTTTAAATAATCGAAATAAAGAGTTTTGACTGACTGACTGACTGAATGTATGGTGGTTAATACCACCACTGGGTTGGGACTCTCAGCAGTAAGGTCAAACCTCTTAAAACAACACAACTAAAGAACTGCCAGTACTGCTAATTTATTCCTACCTATATTTCAGAGAACACACATTGATAATGCAACAACATGTATCTTTAGACTACTTTTTCTGTCTAGAATAAATCTTTTTTCTTTATTCTTTTTTTATATATCAAAATTTAGACATTTTTTACAATTTCATCACATATTTGACAAAACACCTCACAACAAACTCATATTTCGTAAAATGTTATCACCTTTCACATTCTCTTTTCTAATACTTTCTTCACACTCTCTTCGTGCAATCATCACACAACATACCCACACACTCCAAATCTTAATAAAAAAAAAAGCTTTACATTTGTTATTCATATAAACAGCCATGGAAAGTGATATAACAACACATCAAAAAATTACACTTCGTTTTTAATTCCTATAGCTGGACAAAGAACTGGTCTACGCGTTTCGAACTCTAGATAATTGTTGAGTTCTCATCAGGACCGCGTAGCTTAAAGCTGCTCTACTCAACGGCCTTCCAATGAACAAATTCACTTTAATCGGGAGGTGCCCGTCTTTTTAGAGAAATGTGTTCTGATCTGGAGCGGACTTTACGACAGAAGCCGTCTTTTCGTTGTCTTTAAACTCCGATGTAATGACGACAGGTGTCAGTAGCCTTGCTTCAAAATATGACTCGAGTGTCTCATTCACTCCCGATACTCTCCTACAGGGTGGGCCCGCATCTCTGCTTCCGTATTCAATAACAAGCTTTGTCCAGCTATAGGAATTTAAAAACTAAGTGTAATTTTTTGATGTGTTGTTATATCATTTTCCATGGCTGTTTATATGAATAACAAAGGTAACGTTTTTTTTTTTTAAATTAAGATTTGGAGTGTGTGGGTATGTTGTGTGATGATTGCATGAAAGAGTGTGAAGAAAGTATGAGAAAAGAGAATGTGAAAGGTGATAACATTTTACGAAATATGAGTTTGTTATGAGGTGTTTTGTCAAATATGTGATGAAATTGTAAAAAAATTCTACATTTTGATATATTAAAAAACGAATAAAGAAAAAGATTTATTCTAGACAGAAAAAGTAGTCTAAAGATACATGTTGTTGCATTCTCAATGTGTGTTCTCTGAAATATAGGTAGGATTACATTAGCAGTAATGGCAGTTGTTTAGTTGTGAGGAATGCATGGTGGTAGCAGAGCTAAGCAGAAAATGTACTGTTGTGCAAATAGCAGAGCTACCTGGAGAGTGTATAGGCACTGAGGCAACAGAGCAATCTAGAGTATGTACAGGTATGAATGTGGCAGAACTAACCAAGGAGTTCTCAGGCAAATGTAGGACTAAGTACAGAAGATGTGTATATGGATGGCCCATCTCCACAAATCGAATCAGAGACTGGAGTGTGATGGAAATGTCAGAACTGTTTCACAAATGCCATAGACAGGGACGTATCTTGGTCGGTAAGAGTGGGGGGGCGTCCAGATTTCCCAACAATCACGCTAGCACATAATGTTAAAATACATTATGCAACAAGCAAAGTGTAGGAGAGGGGCTTAAGGGGCAGTGGAAAGGTAGAGGAATGCCACTTGGTTGGGGTGCTAAGTTGGAGAAAACAGATTATTTTGTGAAATAACCAACATTTTTGAAGACTTTCCAAACGGAGAGATTGTGTGGGTGTATTTTTGTGTGTAAAAATTCCTGGTGAAATCCGACAGACACTGTACCATACCCGACTAAAAACCTCTGTACCCAACTATTTATCGCAAAATATGTCTATTAGGGGAGTGTAACACCCCAAACACTCCCCCCCCCCCCCCAAGCTACACCCCCTGGAAACAGAGTTTTTACGTGTGTGGATAGGAGGCTTATCAAATTGTTCATGGAGTAGAGATCGCAGAGCTAACCGTAACGGAGTGGATGGAGGGACAAGATGGCTAATCCGTGAGCTCCATTGCATGGACATAATTGATTAGACACTTCAGTTCTCTGTTCTATAATTAGCATGGCCACTTAGCAAGCCCATGGATATTGTGACTGTAGCGCCAACCACACAATTAAGGGGTCCGGTGATAGTAGACCTTATCAGGATGTTAAGAGACGTGGAGAAAGGGCTAACAATATGGAGCTTGATGTACAAATACATAGGGTCACAATAGTTGGTGCATATTGCGCTTCAATTGTGAGATGCATTCCAGCTCCTGCTGGGTCAATGTTCCTTAAAAGGACAGGTTGTGGCTTTGAAAAGAAATACCGTTTGGACCATTGCATGCTCTACTAAAGCTTGCAGACACGTTTCCCGAAGGGTAAGTTGTGCCAATGGAACAGCTTCCCTTTTGCAAATCAGATACTCCCGAATTCGGATCTTGTATCTGATCACTGGTTTCTGACCACAGTTACAGTCGCAAAGCGTTCATTCATATTGTTGCCATTCGCAATTAGGAGATGCATGCACCCATCATGCCCCCTCTTAACTGAAAATTCGGAATGAGTCGCAGAACCACTTTTACAATCGGAAAGGCTTTTCCGACTTACAAAAGAGTGTTTAATTACTTTTTTTTAAAGTTCAAGTTTATTGAAACCAAGCATAAGAAAAATATCATAAACAATGCATCCATCAATATAATGTATAAATGAAATTGAAAAATACATATTAGGAAGAGTAAATAAATGGATTCAATAAACATTAGTAACAAAGTTGAGAAAAAGGAAGTAGAAAGGGGGGAAGGGGTAAATAACATAGCAGGTTAAATCAAGAAACAAAGTGAAGCATAAGTTAATATAAAAATTGTATGCCGATAAGTATCGAAAAAAGGGAGAATACAAGTAAGCAACCTATAAATCTATTAACAATATTGAGTAAAAATTCAAGGAAATAGACAACAAGAGAATATCAAGGAGGTTTACAAACCTCATCTGGCTTATTAGCCTGGGTAACAGTAGAGGGATTAGGAGAGAGGGAAGATAAGTATGTAGTAAGAGGTATCCATAACAGATCTCTTTTAATCGCTAGGGAAATGGGAGTGACATAATTAGTTTCAAATCTGTGATGAAAACATATGGCATTCCACCATGCAGAGTAGGAAACCTGTGTCGAATCTTTCCAGTTGGAAGTAATCAAGTGTAAAGCTATAGCTATGAGTAAGTCAAGTAGTTTAAAATGATAGGGTGTTTGAGGCCAAGATGGGGATAAGGAACCTAGAAAAACAGTGGAAGGGGAAAAGGGGGAGTGTTTAATTACTAATAAAAAGAAATGTTGGTTCATATGCCCTGCGATTTTAAGAGTCATAAGGTTTGCAACGGCAAAATCGCGTTGTATTTCAGGCCCACAATTTCCAGAGGGTACATAGGTTTGCAGGTGATTGAACAAAACACAGGGTTCATAGTCATAAGAGAGCAGAGCTACAAAGATTGCGCCTAGCGACGAGTTCTGCCAGCATTATGTGTGGAGACAGCAAGGAAAACACTGGGAGTTCCCAGGCATAACACTATAATTATAGACTATACCAGGCAGTACTGTGTCACACTTATGCAACCAACTTTAAAAATACATCTGTGGGCGGTGTTGTCTTCAAGCTGCTGGTATTGCATAGCAACCTTTGATGAGCAGCAGTTAGTCCCCTAGCCTTGCCAAGGGCAGGACATCTCTCTCCCCTTTTGAACCGTGTGCCCTATCCTGTTGGTTCCAACTGCCACTCGTTAATAAGCCTGGTGAGACAATGTAAATTAAAGGCGTGATTGGATATAGCCCTCAAAGTATCCATCTGGTATGCGATCTGGAATCTAGAATCCGGGAGCTGCCTACACACTGGGTGTTGCAGCAGATTTTTAAAACCGTGCAAAGTAACCCAGCACTCCGGCCACCTCCCTCAAAGCCATGCAGCCTAATTCCAGTTTGGTCTTCGCAGTGGATTTTATAGGAGTGACTAGAGACCCCATTTTGAAGCATGGGACCCCAAAAGGAGGTCTGTTGCAACATGACAAGGTCTAAGGAGGTCTGTTGGTACAGTGTCTAGTCCAGGTCACATTTGACACGCCAGGAGGCACCAGTGTCAAGGATGGTCCCATGGGTGCAGGAGGTAGCAGTGCTGGAACCTTGAGAGCAGGCTCCCTTGACATCTCTGGTGACCAAGAGTCATAAGTCCAAAAGAGAGCCTGGCATAGTAAGGAAACAGCCAGCGGCAAAACTAATATGCAGCACCCACAGAAACATGCACACCCGAGATTGAGGTCGGAGCATGGTCATGATGTCATGAACAGCAGTGCCACAGAAGACTGGTTCTGTATCTATTAATCTTTCAGTCTTCCTGACCATCCTGAAAAACGTGGATAGTCCAACTTGCGGCCCTATTTTGGTATGGTGAAAGACTGTCCAACAGATTTTGAAAATCGTTGAAAAAAATCTATTGATATATTGCGGGTGGGTTTGCAAACCAATATTTGATTCCCAGGGCATGGTTGGAGACTATGCCACAAATACCTTCTTCCTCTTCTCATATAGAGGTGTCCAGTGCCAATGCACTTGTGCACGCTCAACGCAGGTGTGCCTTATGGCCTTTTACGAGATAGAACCAAAGTTCTTACCCTGTGTACATCCAGTGCTTTTTTAGCAGCCATGCCATATGTTTCTGTATATAGTGGACAGATGGCATGGTAAATCCATGCCCTCAGCAACCTACAGACCAGGCTTTACTTATAGACCTTGCCCTGTGTACCTCTTTATATAGAAGGTCCAGTGCCTGGCAATAAAGCACTCCGTAACCTACAAATCAGGCTTCACACACAAGCCGTGCAATGTGTACCTCTTTATGTAGCAGGCACAGTGCCTGGATATTACCCAGTGGCGTTTGCCACTGGGTAGTTATAGTTAGGGACACGTTTCTATATAAAAAGTATTTTTTGGGTATCTAATAACTTTGGCACTGTTTGAAGAACCTTAACCAAACTTTCCCAGAAAAAACTCATCCCCTCCAGATCATTCCTGTGAATGTTTGAAGTGACCTGTCAAGCGGGACCCGAGGAAAAAGGGGGAGTCCCAAAATGCCCTCAAGGAACTGGGCGGGCGAGGCTCTGCTCCCGACCCCATGAGCCACATGGCAATGGACAGCTTACTTTCCATTAAAATCCACAGAGAAATTCACTGACAAAAACAAAGGTTAAATGGACTGTTTCCTCACGTAACATCAATTATGACGTTATATAGCATCATTGATAACATCACTGCAACATCTGAAATTAAATCATTGATAACAATGAGATTGGCGGGCTGTGAGTTATAGTTACTTTAAGGCATGAGTTATAGTTGCTTGGGATAACTATGGTGAATTTCTGTGGTTTTGCTAGTGTACACAGCATGTTTTAATGTATTTTAGGTTTACACATATCATTATTCTATTAGGTGCTAAACTAATCACAGACCTAAAATACTTCAGGATGTAATAATGTTGCGTCATTGCAGCCATTCTTAGTGTGAAAGGCTCCTGTAATCTTCTGTCATTTCATGTGAAGGTATACTGTCGGGCACCCCTTATGTCTCGTTCTCTCTTACTGGCTTGTGCTTAAGTATAAGTCAGACACATGTACAAAGACAAGCTGCAGCTAGGGATTATGAGGTATTTTGTCATTCGAAGTTAATCAAAAATGAAAAGGGACACTTGTTACACCTTACAACCTTAGGTTTAAGGAAGAAGAGTACCCTCAAAAAACTCAATGCAAATTGGAGTGCAGTATATTTGTGTCATCCGCCCCGCATTGTAGTTATGGCAGTTATCATAGGGATTTCTTCTGTGCGTGAACTGCCAGCCTCAACCCGAGGCACCTCTGGGTTATTTGGTGCAGTGTCCAGAGATATGAGGGTTTCCCCACTTACACAGTGCAAAAAAGGAAGAAAAAGAATAAAGGAAAAGTGATGTGCATTGGTTGATTTAAAAAGGGAAAGTGACCCCAAGGATTTATTGAGGGGTGTGTTTCCACTAAGTTATTAAAAAGGCATGGTACTTAATGTAGACCGAGTTACTAGGTCTATAAGTGTTTAAAGTTGTGAAAAAATTGTGAAAAGATCGTCAACATGTTTCAGCTCCTTGGGCCCTAGGGGTCTGTGGAGCTTTCGTCAGGCCTTACAGAAAAACATAGAAAGTATACTCACACTATTTGTGCAGTATCGATTTTGTATTTTTCAAGGTCTAGACAGTTTGTCCAATTTCTGAAAAAGAATTGCATGTTAGTGCAAAAAAACAAACTTATATTCAAAATTCTATTTCTTCACATTGGGGGGACGTTGATTAACATTGTCCTATTGTGGAACAAAGTTGAGTAATGCTCTATTTTCAGTACAGAGTATGGGAGGGAGCGGGTTCAGTCGTTGCAAATACAGGGAGATTTTTTAAACATTTTTTTTAAAAAAATACACAGAGGTTTGAGAAATCTTGGCAAGTGTTGTGGACTCGACGTTTGTCATTGATATATTTTTGATGCTTAATTGAAAAAGGTCCTGTTTATATAATAACAATAAAAACGCCCCTGGGGGGTGAATGCGTTTAAACATATTATGCCTAATGCTTATAGTTTTTTATGTGAAGCATAATTGGCACAGGTCACATTTACAGAGTGCCGGTTTTTGAAAAATAACGGAAAATGAAGGAGGCAAATTAACTCTTCAACAATCATGCGTTTGTGTACAGAATCCACACTACTTGGCATGGTATAGGTAAACATCGCCCAGTAATGTTGAAAGGCATGGGAAGGTGAGAGTGTGGTAAATCGTATTGGACATTAATGCATTTATACCCAATGTCCACGGGATGCGCACTCATGCAGGAAGTCGAGGTCTTGATTATTAGAGGTATATGTGAAATTGAGCCAGGGGTCCAGGCTATTGAGCCAAGCTATAAATTGCGGCAGATCTTTTTGAGTGTCCCAAATCAAAAAAAAATGTCATCAATGTATCTCTTCCAGTATAATATACTGGAAGAGAATGGATTGATTTCATTGAGGACATGTTGGGATTCAAATTGGCTAACATATAGTCCGGCCACCGAAGGCGCAAAAGCGCTGCCCATGGATGTTCCATGGACTTGAATGTACAAGTTACCATCGTATTCAAAAAAGTTCTCCTTTAGAGCTAGTTTGCAACATTGTAGAATAAAATGTCTTGGGGTGTTGTAGTGCCATTCTTCCATGTAGAGTACATCTTCTAGCATCTGCAGAGTTTCGTCCTGTGGTAAGCTCGTAAACTGTGACTCAACATCTAGTCCAACCATAGTCATAGTATTTGGATCAAACGGGGTATCCATGATTTGCAATAAAAGGTCCCTGGTATCCTTTATGTAAGTTTCTGTTTTTTGTACCATTGGTTTGAGTATTCATCGGCAAATTTTGATAGTGGCTCAAGGATCGAACCTATCCCAGAAACTATAGGTCGTCCAGGAGGTGGTGACCTATTTTTATGAGTCTTGGGGAGGGAATAGAAGTATGGAATTTTTGGTTCTTTAGTTATGAGAAATTCTGCTTCCTTTTTTGAGATCCACATCTTTATCTCGGCCTCATACACCGTGATGAAAATGGTGTTTTGTAATCTTTCTGTAGGATTGATAGTAATTTTTTCATAGAATCTTGTATCTGACAATAGGGCTAGGCACTGTTGGTTGTAATCAGTTTTATTAAGGATTACCGTGCCTCCGCCCTTATCGGCAGGTTTGATCACGATGCCGTCGTTGTTCTGTAATGCCTCTAGGGCCATGCGTTCTTTCTTTGTAAGATTCTGGTAGGTTCTTTTTTCATTTTTGGTTATTGTGTCTACACCTTTAAGTAGAGCTTGTTCAAATGTGTGGAGTTCTGGTGGTACACTCCCTGTGGGTGGATTAAAGGTGGATTTTTTCTTTAGAGGGGTGTCTCCATCATTGGAGGGTGTTTCTTTACCGGAGAAGAAAGCTTTTAATTTTAGTGTTCTGCAGAACTCTGATAACTCACATTTGAGCTTAAAGGTGTCTGTATTGGGGGTCGGTACAAATCCCAAGACCTTATTCAGGACAGCAATCTGCTCATCTGTCAGTTCTATGTCTGAAAGGTTCACAATTAAGGATTGGTCTTGCTGGTTGACGGTTGGGCAGCTGCCATGCTCCGTGTCTGCACGTTTCTCTGTTGGTCGCGCCACGTTAATGACTTCCTTTTTCCTCTGGTTTGGTTGTGGCCCCTGGGTAAAAAAGGCTGCTCTTGTTGGTGTGTGCCTTGTTGGCCTGCCAAGAGGTGATCTCCAGTATGTTGCATCTGCTGCATCCCTTGATTGAAAGGATCCATCCAACCACCATATTGTGGGATGAATGGTGGGTAATATGGTATATTGTAATTCTGGCGGTATGGTCGTTGCCATCTATTACCCCTTCTGGGTCGTTGATATCTGAAGTTATTTCGTCCTCTTTTTATGGTAGTGTTGTCCTCTGAGCTGTGGGATGAGTTGATGGAGGAGTTCTTGCCAATGGATTCATCATCTGAGGTCTGGTCTTGGAGGTTATAGTCATCCTTAGTGAAGGGATGCATCTTCTCCTGACTAAATGTTTTTGAGATCTTTTCCCAATTTTTGAAGTTTACTTTGCATGATGAATTCTTTTGTTTCGTCTAGTTCTTTATTTATTTCATCCAATCTTTTCTTGAATACTAAGGGGTTAATTCCATTCCTTAGCTTGTTTTCACATTCTTGAATTTCTGCCAACAAAGCTTCTGAGAGGCGTTTAGCTGTCTTAATTATTAACACAAGGTAGTCTAACGTGCACTTCCAGGAAATAGAGGACCAGTCCTTGCGGAATACCAGATCGTGAAGGAAAATTCGTGGTGCATTGCTTACCCATAGCCCCTTTGGTGCAGTTTTAGCTCTCAAATATTCGGTCATAATTATACCATGTATGGCAGTTCGTATTTGGTCTCGTTTCTTTTCTGTCAATGTTTCCCAATTGTCTGTTTTTGCCAATGCTTCAGTAAGATCCGTATTCTGTAAGAGAGGTTGTGCTGCCAAGATTTCATCTATGTCACTTGCATCAAAACTGAGTCCCGTATTACCCTCCATGGTACCCTGATTGTCACAGAGTTGGATTAAAAAAACAGGATCCCGCAGCTGTGCGCTGCTTATATAGAGGTTCATCAAAATGGAGGGATGAGGAAATGATGTGTCCATTTCTTTCCCCTAAGTACTAATCGAAGTTAATCAAAAATGAAAAGGGACACTTGTTACACCTTACAACCTTAGGTTTAAGGAAGAAGAGTACCCTCAAACAACTCAATGCAAATTGGAGTGCGGTATATATGTTTCATCCGCCCCGCATTGTAGTTATGGCAGTTATCATAGGGATTTCTTCTGTGCGTGAACTGCCAGCCTCAACCCGAGGCACCTCTGGGTTATTTGGTGCAGTGTCCAGAGATATGAGGGTTTCCCCACTTACACAGTGCAAAAAAGGAAGAAAAAGAATAAAGGAAAAGTGATGTGCATTGGTTGATTTAAAAAGGGAAAGTGACCCCAAGGATTTATTGAGGGGTGTGTTTCCACTAAGTTATTAAAAAGGCATGGTACTTAATGTAGACCGAGTTACTAGGTCTATAAGTGTTTAAAGTTGTGAAAAAATTGTGAAAAGATCGTCGACATGTTTCAGCTCCTTGGGCCCTAGGGGTCTGTGGAGCTTTCGTCAGGACTTACAGAAAAACATAGAAAGTATACTCACACTATTTGTGCAGTATCGATTTTGTATTTTTCAAGGTCTAGACAGTTTGTCCAATTTCTGAAAAAGAATTGCATGTTAGTGCAAAAAAACAAACTTATATTCAAAATTCAATTTCTTCACATTGGGGGGACGTTGATTAACATTGTCCTATTGTGGAACAAAGTTGAGTAATGCTCTATTTTCAGTACAGAGTATGGGAGGGAGCGGGTTCAGTCGTTGCAAATACAGGGAGATTTTTTTTAAAAATACACAGAGGTTTGAGAAATCTTGGCAAGTGTTGTGGACTCGACGTTTGTCATTGATATATTTTTTTGATGCTTAATTGAAAAAGGTCCTGTTTATATAATAACAATAAAACCGCCCCTGGGGGGTGAATGCGTTTAAACATATTATGCCTAATGCTTATAGTTTTTTATGTGAAGCATAATTGGCACAGGTCACATTTACAGAGTGCCGGTTTTTGAAAAATAACGGAAAATGAAGGAGGCAAATTAACTCTTCAACAATCATGCGTTTGTGTACAGAATCCACACTACTTGGCATGGTATAGGTAAACATCGCCCAGTAATGTTGAAAGGTATGGGAAGGTGAGAGTGTGGTAAATCGTATTGGACATTAATGCATTTATACCCAATGTCCACGGGATGCGCACTCATGTTGAAAGGTATGGGAAAGTGAGAGTGTGGAAAATCGTATTGGACATTAATGCATTTATACCCAATGTCCATGGGATGCGCAGGATATATGTTAAACGCGCCGAGTATTGTACAGGGTAAAGGGGTTAGCGGTAGGTGGCAAGCGTTTACATAGCGCAAATGCTGGTATGTTAAGAAAAGGCATCCTACCTGTTTTTGTTAAGCGCCTTGCAACCTCGGGGGAATTTGCTTAGTAAGCCCAGAGCTATTGGGGAAAAGAAAGGGCTTTAGGGAAACGGGTCTTCCAAAGCAGCGTCTTACCGGAATAGCTGTTTTCTTTCAGGCGCCATTACCCGCGTGTGGGTTGTGTCCTAACTGGTGCTGACTCTGCCCCCGGATACCAGTAGTGTTCCGGTCGCTCTGTTTTAAAGCGGCTGTGTTGCGGCAATCAACTAATTTAAAGGAGCCTCAATTATTTTATGAAGATATGTGCTATTGTATTTATTTGAAAAAGCACTCAGACTGACAGGTTTCACTGATGTAGGGGTGTGGATAAATTATCTGTAACTGTGTGCAGAAAATCCGGTATTTTATCGGGAGTAAGATCACAAAGAAGTTAGTTGTTATGTGTAGGTGGTAAATACGAAAGATAGGTTGCCATAAGTTGTCATTTTTGCTATATGATATTATTTTGCCAACGCTTAAGGGCGCGCAATCCAAAAAACCACCTCTGCTTATTTTCATAAATACCAGATATTGTCAGGGTGATATATTGTTGGGGATTAACGCACAAAATGGTGCCATGCGATGTCATCGTTTAGCCCATGCTCATAAGTGCGCAATCGGTCCACCCACCTCTGCTCCTTTTCATACAACACCTTTTCTGCATTATGTGACTTGTCATCCAGCATCTCGATCACTGTCCAGTGTATGTCATCACAGGAGTGGTTCATTTCAATGAAGTGTGTACACAGTTTGGTGGTGTTTTTCTTCAACCTGATATTGATTTTATGTTCGCTGATTCGCGTTTTAATTTTGCGACATGTCATCCCTATATACTGTTTTTTGCAGGGGCAAGTCACCATGTATATGACTTGGGAGGAATTACATGTAGTGTGTTGTTTTTGTGTCCATGTGAGACTTTCCGATAGCTGTAGTGTTTTGGTGGCTGATGTTGTCTTACATGCTGCACACATCCCACACGGGTAATGTCCTGTTACCGGTGTCATTGTTGCATCTCTTATTGAGGTTGTAGTTTTTTGTTTTTGGGGGCATGTATGAACCAAGGCGTCTTTTAGGTTTTTTGATCTGCGGTTTGCGAATCTGGGTCTTGGCCAGTCAAATTTGCCTGTGTTCAAAATGTGCCAATTTTTGTTTACAAGTTTCTGTATGGCGTACGTCGCTGGATTAAAGGTAGTCACACAGGTTGTTAGGTCTGGTATTGGATCATTTTGATGAGTTTGTAGGAGGCACTCTCTTTGTTGATTGCTGGCTCTTTTTTTGCATTTCCTGATTGTTTTTTCAGTGTAGTCTCTGTTTCTCAGTTTGGAGCTGAGTTCTTCTGCTTTGATTTTATAATCTTCAATTTTGCTGCAATTTCTTTTAAGCCTTAAAAATTGGTTATAGGGTAAATTGTCCCTGAGTGGTTTGGGGTGGTAACTTTTATACGATAACAAGCTGTTCTTAGCCGTTGGTTTCGTATAGGTCTTTGTTTGCAGTATATTGTTTTCAGTGAAGATAGTGAGATCCAGGAAGTCGAGTTTTTGATTATTAGAGGTATATGTGAAATTGAGCCAGGGGTCCAGGCTATTGAGCCAAGCTATAAATTGCAGCAGATCTTTTTGAGTGTCCCAAATCAAAAAAATGTCATCAATGTATCTCTTCCAGTATAATATACTGGAAGAGAATGGATTGATTTCATTGAGGACATGTTGGGATTCAAATTGGCTAACATATAGTCCGGCCACCGAAGGCGCAAAAGCGCTGCCCATGGATGTTCCATGGACTTGAATGTACAAGTTACCATCGTATTCAAAAAAGTTCTCCTTTAGAGCTAGTTTGCAACATTGTAGAATAAAATGTCTTGGGGTGTCATTCAACACAAATTAAATGGACCAAGCATGGTTTAATAGGTTTTCTGCAAGATGCTCTCGTTGCGGCTGCGCAGCATAATGTTAAATCATGCCTCGCTAGGAGAGACTTTAGCTACAAATCATTGGGCAGCAAGCAGACCTAACATACATTCTAAAACAAAAGCTAGTGGGTTGGTTTTCTGAAGATGAAATCAAGGCCCAACGAAGTCCTGTTGTGTATGCTGGCTGACTTTTTCAGCAAAATAAGTACTACTTGTTTTCCTTTTCTTTAGCTAAAGGTTACTTATTTTAGTACTCAAGACCTGAATTGCTGGAAAATGGCCTCTGCGCTGAATGATATGTGCTGGACAATACATTGCAGTGAGTGGTTGGTTTTAGTGTGCTCCTGTTCTCGCTCGTTAGCTAGGGTATATCATCTTCCTTTTTGCTGAGAATGCCTGCACCTACTTAACAGACCCCTCCAGGAAGTCTCTGCATAAATCTGTTACCTTTCACTGTCGCTCCTCCTGTTAGAATCATGGTTTGTCATCATGCAATAACTACACTCCACTCTGTTACTTAAAGCGTAAAAGGCCATTTCATTAGGACAAGGTTGGAACAGTTTAAACTTTAACAATAAACCATAAATGCAGATAATATATAACTTTTATCATCACTGTACAGCTCATTCTCCCCATCCGTCCTCAAACCAACACACCTGTTTCACTCCTCTCCTTTCACTCTGCAACCTCCTCCATATCTCCATTCTCACTTTCACTTGCCCTTCAAACATACTCTCTTGAATTTCTTCTATTTTTTATTGCATCCCACCCCGCCATCAGTCACCTGTGCACCCTTCTCCCCCCCAGGGGTGGGTCATCCTGTATGTGACTCACCACCCCTCCAAAGTACCACCAACCAGGTAACCCCCTTAGGGCTGTTAGATGCCCTCCCCCACAGCTCCTGTGCACGTTTTGCCAACTCTCAGTATTCCTTGCGGCACCAAATGCACTCATTCCATAATGTACTGATCACATCCCACATTTCCATCATGTAATATGCATTCCCTATACGCGAAAGGTGCACCTCATCATCCCTAAACAACAATGGCTCTTCCAACTTAAGACCCACATGTGCAATCACCTTAATGTCCTTTTTCTGGCAGAACACCATCGTCACCCTATTCAATTTCCTGTGGGCCTTATCAATGGCTGCATGCTTGACCACCCCCCTCCATTCTTTGCGAGGCACAAACTCAGTCCATATTAAACATGTACCAGCCAGATTCCTCTTTATCGCCTCCAAATCCGTCTGCATGTGCTGCAGCAATGTAAGTCTTTACAAACGCACTAGATCGTTTTCTCCCAGGTCTATCACTAGCATGTCTGGGCTACCATTTTTGTCAACCACAGCAATAAAGCCCCCCATCGCATTCCCCCTTTATCCTAATAAAACACTTTGTGATGACTGCTCCTCAGGCCCAGGTTGCGTCCATACACCTGGTGGTCTGCATATTTGGCTGCCCAGTTAACGAACGAATGTCCCATAATCCAGGTAACCGTCGTGGTTCCCAGGCCGTTCACTCATCCTACGATATAAAGGAAATTGATGAGCCTTAAGAACCCCCCATGCACTAGCACCCCTTGCCCTATCTGCGCACATATCTCTTGTAGCACCTGGATCTCCATCTGCTAATCTGGCGAATTTTGCCCCAGGACCACCCTAAACGCACAGCCGCTGCAGCAGTGCCAATTCAGAAGGAATGTGTGCAAACTCCACTGGCTCCCTTCCCACTTTGCGTAGTGCCATGCACAAAACCGCTAGCAGCTGAATAGCCATCATCTGACCTCCTGACAAATGGTAAAAAATCCCTGCTAAAAGCCGTCCCGGTCTCGCTACATAATCTGGCCATTCACGCACCGGGCACACACCACTCCAACCACCTTCATTCAACCAAACCCACCTCCCCCGGCCCACCTGATCTGTCTTAGAGTGACTCAGTCAGATCCCCAATCGACCCTGGTCCAGTCACACCTACCCATATGACACCCCCACCTGATGTGCCTTCCCCAACAACTCTAAAACCTGGAAAGCCCCAAAAAACATCCAAATCATACATAGCCAAAATAACGGCACCTCAAATGGGTCGTAACAACACTATAGCGAAACCCCCAAAAAGTCTTGCAACAATTTAAACGTGATAGCCTCCCTCAGCGCTCCCCCCACCCCTTCGTTCCCGCCCTCAATCTTTTTAATATTCTGCTCAAAATGTCATCTTTGACGGGATCGAAACCTAGATATAGCTTGCTGTAGAAGGATATCCCTGCCAACCTTCCCGCTATTGTCGTCTGCGATAAACCCTTATCAATGCAACGTAAAACAAAACTCAACACTCCCTGCTCAGTGTCCTGCTGCATAAGGCTCAATGTGGCTACAGCTCGGCCCATAAACTCCCCAAATTCAGACCATGCTAGCCTGTAGCTCCGTCTCGTGGATTACGCCAAGAGCCTCTCAACCAGGCTTATCACTTTCACTCCCCCCAGACCCAGATGTCTTACAGCAGTTCTGTCTTGCATTCTTCCACTCTGGGCACCAGTATTGGGAATTGCTGGCACTGTGAATGAGACAAAGCATCCGCAATATCATTGCTCCCCCTTGGGACATGTTTTGGCACAAAAAAACACATTCAAACCCAAGCATTTCAGCATAAACCTTTGCAAAAGCTGCAATACCCTCAAGTCCCTAGCCTTCTGTCTGTTCACCAGCTCCACCACTGTCATGTTGTCCACATGGAAAAGCACCATCCGATTCTGTAGTTCGGCTCCCCACACCGTCAAACCCACCAAAAGCGGAAAAACTTCCAAAACTGCGATGCTCCATTGTGGAATTTTAGTTTGCGATCTGAACATTATCTGCGCCAACTCGTCACCTATGCACTACGTGCACGGCAGCCATTCTAGGTCACCTATGTACTACGTGCACGGCAGCCATTTTAGATATCATGGTCCCCCTGCCCACGATCGATCGCCAGCGCGCCCCTGTGACCCAGCAAGCATCCTCCGCGCGCCCTGGCTCCCCCTCCCTCCTCCTTATGAGCATGACCCTTCTGCATGACCCTGTCCTTGGGAGTCATGCCAGCGCCTGACCAACACCTCCTCCCCTCCCATGAATGCCCCTCTGTTGAGCAACCTCCCCTCTGCGCTGGATTGTCCACGCGGCATGAATACCACTCCATTGATGGCCCCTCACCCCGTGTCCGACTGTCCACACAGGTCCGAGGCCATTGCCTAAGCCGAGAGATACCATTTACTACCCTTATTGTATGAGGTCGCTCTCCTTCAAAGGACCCTCTATTGATCCAGGCCTCCCCACCCCCCTGTGACATGATCAGGCGCACACATCCTAAGACTCGACGAAACACTCAGCTGCGTGATGACTCTTCCTCTTATCAGCAGGTTGAGGACCTCTATTGTGAAGGTATATGGGGGTGGGATTAACACGAGGATTGCGGGGATGTCTTTTCCTTGCCTTACAAAGTTGTGATTGTAATAAAGGAAGGTCACATGCCATAAACCAGTGTATAAGAGGCCAGGCCTCCGAGAGGCTGTTAGAGCACCTCGAGACGATACCTTGTTGTCTGATCTGATGTGTTCTGCTCCGTCGGAATAAACTTCTGTTTCCTGCCTTCTGGTCTCCGGCGCCTGCCTCATTGCTTGGTAAATTTCAATGGTACAAGGGCGGTTAGCGCCGGGCAAATCTTGAGAAAGGTCTTAGCCCTACCTTTTTCTACAATTTGGCGTCCCAAAGCGTGGGGCCCATCAGCGACACGTGGATCCAGTGGGAGAGGTCCCGATGACAGAGTGAACGACTGCAACGATCGGGAAGAGCTCATGTCCGATAGACCCTCGTCTGACAGCCGATCATCCGACCTTCACTAGTTCTGAACAGACCTCTCTCGAGTGATCTACGGTCCTGACTGGGAACCATCAGGAGTGCCGCGAACATCACGAAGGAGAGAGGACGATCGGGCGCTGGATCCAGAGGACAGGAAACCGTCCATGCGGTCCGGGTAAGGTCGTGTAAACACGACGAATTGAGGAAAATTGTTTTTGTTTGGATAATACTAGTATTACGATTTGTTGAAACCTCTGGAGATTCGCTGTCTGCAAACGGGGAAAAACAAACAGGCTCTCTCTTTGCAAACAGTGAAGGATAGGTAACGCAGACTTTTGTCCCCATTGTAATCAGCCGTGCCTATCTTCCTCCCCCACTGTTTCCCGAACTGTCGTTCGTGGATTATTGTCTGGAGATTCTTTATCCGCAAACAGGGAAGAACAAGGTCTCTCTTTGCAGGTAGAGAAAGAGTGGGTAGCGATAACTTTTCGTGCCCACTTATTCTCCCCACTGAATTGTTTGATTGGCCGATTATTCGGTATTGGTTCGTTTGAGGTATTCACCGCCGCCAAACAACGGAGAATAGAAATATTCTGCCTAGTCTTTGCCCGCTGTGATAAGATAGGTAGTGCAGACTTTTGTCCCCGGTGTAAACCGTCATGCCTGTCTTCTCCCCACTGGTTGGTAGCCTGTTTAGCCCGGACCGCTTATTAGAGATGAACCATCCAGCTCCACTGGAGGGCACCCCTAATAAGGACATGTTCACTAAGTATGGACTAGTCGCTATAGCTTACACTAGACTATGGCATAAATATACGAAAAAGAACCCTGAAAGTCAGTGGCCACTGATAGGTTCCTTTAACGAAAATAAAATAAAAACATTAGAAATAGCGCTCCAGAAGAATAAGACCACGCCCACTATGCTCGACAGTATCGGCATGTGGCGCAAAGAAACGGAACAACGAAAGAAAAGAGAAGAAGCAAAAGTAGGGAAAGAATTACGAAAGGCAGCCCACCTAGCCGCAAAACAGCTAGAAGAAGAAATAAAAGAAAGAAAAGAAGCTACACAAAACCAAGAATCAGGGTCAACAGGCCAATGTCCTGTTAGGACCCCCTCTGCGCTCTACCCTGAACTACCCTCCAAACAACGGGCAAACGATGAGTTATTGCTAGGTCCCCCAATCATCTACATGCCCCCTCCATATGCTCCCAGCCAACAAAACCTGCAAGCCCCGAGTGTGAGTGAAAGTGACCCTAGTGCTAGTGCACCGGCCCTCACGGCCTCCGCACCAGCCACATTAACAACTTCGTCAGACGACCCCGAGGCTAGCAAACAATCATCAGCCAGGTTAAATAGGTTAAGCAAAGATGAGCGGGATGGGATCGACAAAATAGCAAAGACATTGGTAGAACGAAGGGAGAGCGAAGAATACACAATGAGCGTGTATAATTCACATGCCGACAGCCACAGACGGCATTTCATCTTGCGATTCAGCTACCACACCCTGAACGCGTATGAAGATAGGTATCAGAGTAAGGGTCCCGCTAAACTAACAACACTGTATAGGAAGGTTGATGTTGGAGATGGGACTGAACGTGAGGCGACGGAGCTCTTCATGCAAATGCTTGAGGTCTTCCGCCACCTCACGGAACAGAAACCAGAAGCCAAGGTTACGGTCCCTGAAACAACCTCGGCAGAAGTAGTCAATACTATGATGCCTATCAGAGAAGCGGCTCCTTACTGGATCCCGCCACGGGGCCAGGGAACGAGCGATGATGTTAATAGTGAAAATGCAAAGGGGAGGGTTGTGTACAATTGGGTTTACCAACCATGGGACCGGCAAGACATCCTAACCTTTAAGCAAACCTTGCCCGACTTAAGAAAGAACCCGACGGCATTTTATACCGAATTAGGCACAGCCTTGGGTTCGACAATAATGACTTTAGCAGATATTGACTTGTTCTTTGGGTTATGCCTGCCAGCTGATGTGTGGAAGCAAATCCGGAAGGTCGACCACACGGATCTGTTTGGACATACCTGGGACCAACTCGGTAAACTAGATAGACAGCGAGAGCCGGGGAGTAAACCAGTGAAGGACATACTGGAACTCCCAGACAAACTGGTCCAGAAGTTAAAAACCCTGGTCCCGGAAAGAAAAGTAGACTGGTCGATAGTCACAGCCTGTCGACAGAAACCCCAGGAAGATGTGTCAGAATACTTCTCCCGATTTGAGACAGTGTTCTCCGACTACAGTGGCCAAGACATGACCACCGCAACCGGACAGCACCTGTTTGTGCAAAATTATGTAAAGGGACTAACACAAGAAGTCTCCCAAAAACTGCAGACGAGCGAGAGTAGTTGGGGGGCCTCCAAACCCGCAGCTATCCTTCAGATGGCTCAATATTACGAACACCAAAAGAATGAGAATGATAGGGCGTCCGAGAAAAAGAAGAAAGATTTAAAGGAAAGGGTAATGATAGCCCAGATACAAGGTATAGCGTTTGGACAGGAACACCAAAGGGGGAACTACCAATCAACCACCCCCAGAGATCTACCTCCTAAAGATCACACCCTAGCACCCCACACTGGACGTAGAGACGTTAGCAATGACCAATGCGCCTTCTGCAAAGGGCTCGGCCATTGGAAATTCCAGTGTCCAGTTCTGCTAGAAATGAATAGGAATAGGGATTCCAGGGATGTGGCGGGTGGTCCGAGGAATAGAGTACAGGGACGAGGGAGCCTCAACGACACCAATAATGACAGATCAGGAAGACCGAACACATTTGACCGTCCCCGACAGAACCAATATCAGCTATCTGAAGGTGAACATGCCCCCGACTTTGCATAGGACTGCCAGGGGCAAGGGAGGGATCCAGTCGAGCTCTGTGTTGACCAGCAAGGTCCTTATGTCACCGCTAAGGTCTTGGGTACAGAGTCTCCATTCTTGGTAGACACTGGGGCGACACGTAGTGTGTTATCAAAACGACTGATTCCAAGGGCACCCTTGTCTGGCTCACACATAACGTCGATAGGTTTCGATGGGACGCCCTCCACTAACCCCCTGTCCGTACCTATTACCTTTGACCTAGAAAACAACACTACTGACGCGACATTTCTACTCTCCTCCAACTCCCCTGACGCCATTATGGGTATTGACTTACTGAAACATTTTCGAGCTACCATTAGGTGTTCCCCAGATGGAATACGAGTCATCCTGTACGACAACCCAGGCATGCCCAGATCCCCTCCCCCACGACACATGTGCCCCGTAACTGACGCTGACCTGTCCCTGCTTGACACCCTACCCCCGTACCTGTGGGCCAAAAATGACTCTGATGTGGGGCGAATGATGATTGATCCTATTCACATAACTGTACGACAGGACGCTATGCTCCCGAAACTCCCGCAGTATCGGATATCACCAGAGGGTGAGAAGGCACTGGTAGCGATCATTCAGTCTCTGGTAGATGCAGGAGTGGTTGAAGAGGTGGTTAGCAACGTCTGCAACAGCCCAATCCTACCTATTGTTAAGAAGCAAGGTGAAGGAGATGAGAAAGCGTACCGCTTCATCATCGACCTGCGAGAGATTAACAAAGTGGTTGTACCCCAATATCCTGTGGTCTCTGATATCACCACCATTCTGACCCTCATCCCGTCCACTGCCACCACCTTCACTGTTATCGACCTTAAGAACGCGTTTTTCTCTATCCCCATTCATCCAGATAGCCGTTATCTGTTCGGCTTCACCTTAAAATCCCGTTCGTACCGATTTTGTAGAGCTCCCCAGGGGTACACTGAAAGTCCCAGCATTTACAGCCAGGCCCTCAAAAGACAGCTGGATGCCTTCCAGCTACCGGAGGGAGTGGTGTTGATCCAATATGTTGATGATATCCTTTTGGCGGCCGACACCACCCCGCTTGCGACGACAGCCACCGTCCAACTCCTACACTTTCTTGCAGAGAATGGCCATAAAGTCTCCAAAAAGAAGTTACAGTTCTGCCAGCCACAAGTGACTTACCTAGGCCATCTTCTGTCCAAAGAAGGGAGAAAACTTACACCCGACCGAATCCAAACCATCCTAGATACCCCCATCCCGAAAACACAAAAGCAGGTCCGCTCTTTGGTTGGCCTGACATCTTTTTGCAGACAGTGGTTGCCTAATTACAGCCTCATTGTGAAACCATTACTTGCCCTACTGACCAAGGATGCCCCCTCCCCGTTTCCTTGGACCGCTGAGTGTCAAGCCTCCTTTAAGGAATTACGGGATGCACTCTGCTCAGCGCCCGTCCTCGGAACGCCGGATTACTCCAAACCCTTCTCCCTCTTCACCCACGAAAGGGAGGGATGCGCATTGTCTGTCCTAACTCAATCAATTGGTCCTAAGCAGCGCCCTTGTGCCTACTTCTCCGCCACTCTTGATCCTGTAGCCAGAGCTTTGCCTGCCTGCCTTCGAGCAGTAGCCGCCGCTGCTGTCTCTATCCGTCAGAGCGAGGGAATTGTACTTTCCAACTCCCTCACAGTGCTAGTACCCCATGCAGTCGACACCCTCTTGAATCAGACAAAGACCCAGCACCTGACTAGCGCACGACTGACAGGGTACGAGTTGACTCTACTTGCACCCCACATCACACTGAAGAGATGCACGACTTTGAATCCTGCCACATTACTGCCTCTGCCTGAAAATGACCCCGACGTGCCTCCCATACACGACTGTGTGACCCTCACGGACGAACAAACTAGGAGTAGGGTTGACCTCCGAGACACTGCTTTCACTGACCCCGATGGAGAGCTATGGGTAGACGGCTCATGCATCAAACTCCCAGATGGCACCACTTCCGCTGCCTATGCAGTAACGACAGCCCGAACAGTAGTTGAAACAGCCTGCATCACACAACGATCTGCCCAGGCAGCAGAACTGATAGCCCTCACCCGAGCATGCATCATAGCCGCAGGGACCACCACGAACGTATATACGGACAGCCAGTATGCCTTCGGAGTGGTCCACCATTTTGGGCTCCTGTGGAGGGAGAGGGGATTCCTGACATCCCACGGCACCCCGATCCTCCACGGAGATCTAGTTTCCGCTCTGATTGAAGCAGTTCTCCTCCCCAAACGACTGGCGGTGATCAAATGTCAAGCACACAAAAGGGTGACAGACTTAGTTGGGCGAGGGAATGCATTGGCCGACGTCACTGCACGAACCACAGCTGAGAATAGGACGGTGACGCGCATATACATGACCAGGTCACAAGCAGAAACATGGAGTGACACAAGGATAATGATTAGAGACATACAATCGGCCAGCACCCCTCACGAGCTGACTAAGTGGGCAAGGATGGGTTTGAAGGATGAGGAGGGCTGTTGGCGAACGAAGGATGCAAGCAAATGGTTGCTGCCCGACTCATACCTGATCCCCATACTGACAATGGCTCACTCCCCCGCACACATAGGATCTGCACCCATGATCGAACTCATTTCCAAAGTCTGGCACAATGACAAAATCCCTGACTCAGCCAGACGCCTAGTTCAGCAGTGCCTCATCTGTCTGCAACACAACCCCGGGAAAGGAACTGTAGTGCCCCGGGGAGGGTTTGGGACCCCCAATCACCCCTTTGAGGTCCTTCAGATGGATTACATCCAACTAGAGAGATGCCAAAGCCTGAAGTATGTACTAGTCATCGTATGTGCCTTCAGCAAATGGGTAGAAGCCTATCCAACCCGTGACAACACTGCCATGACTACTGCCAAAGTACTGCTGAAGGAATTCTTCCATCGCTATGGCCTTTGCCGAATTTTATGGAGTGACAATGGCCCCCACTTCATAGCTGAGGTTATCCAGCTAATCCTGAAAGGGTTGGGGGTGAAGCAACGATTCCATGCGGTCTTCCACCCCCAATCCGCTGGTCTAGTGGAACGCCACAATGCCACACTCAAGCTGAAACTGGCAAAAATAGTGGCCACCACTGGACTTAACTGGCCGGATGCCCTCCCACTGGCTTTGTTATCAATGCGCTCCACCCCCACCAAGCACCATTTGACCCCCTATGAGGTCGTGTTTGGGCGGCCTATGAACCTCTGGACTGCTCCCAAACCGACCTCCATTCATGACGTCCCAGACGTCCTACTATCTGATTATTTGTGCAAGTTGACTAAAACGTTGTCTGTCATTCATCAACAGGTGCAGCAGGCCATCCCCGATGCTTCCAGGGGCCCCGGTCACGACATCCAACCGGGAAATTTTGTATTGATACGAAATTTCCAGCGAACCAAGAGTCTGGAACCTCGGTGGACGGGCCCCTGGCAAGTGCTGATCACCACCCGAACAGCACTCCGAGTGGAGGGGAAGAAGCACTGGCTGCACGCGCATCATTGTCGGAAGGTCCCTGCAAACCTGGCCACGACAGAAAACGTCAGCACCCAAGAAGAGCTCCTGACCAAAGACCGACCGATATTGGACTGTTATCCAGATCCTGGGGCACTCGAACTTGCAAAATTCTCTGATCCTACTGTGCCATCCAGAGAAGGGTATTTCCTGCGTCGAAAGGAGGGAGTCTCGGCTAAGTAGGCCACGGACTAAGTTAAAATCTCAGAACGGTGACCTACACACAATCAAGGGTTGCCGGGAGAGAAGCTAAACAAAGTCTGTGGTTCTGCCCACTACCGAGCCCCTTGAAGGTGATGGAAGCGCCAAATAAGAAGATGATGGAAGCGCCAGATAAGAAGATGATGGAAGCAACGGGAAATACCCAGTATAGGAATCCAAAGACTGACAACCTGCACAAATCGAAGACAATTGCACTCTTCATTGTCTTCCTCTTCTGCCTCCTTCTCATGACCTCCCTCTGGATTCTGGAAGAGAGCACACCGGCTCATGAGACATTGCTACCTACTGCACAGCCAACACCCCTGAAAGAGCATCACCTAATCTCTCTGTCGCCTCAGCTCCGAGAAAGGCGCAGGGAATTCTGGAACAATTCCTTTGTGCAACTGTTGCACCAACATAACCTTGCTGCAAATGCTACGAACTGTTGGATCTGTGGGTTGCTCCCACATGCCACTGGACACTCCATCCCCTTCATCCCTTCACCCTTCTCAGTTCACGGCTCTTGCCTCGCCTGGTTGATCCTCATGCAAGAGAGCCACAGGGACAACGCCACCTCCAGCCGGACAGTGTCACTCTTCTACTCTGGGTTCTGGCTGAACAAAACAGGAAAGACTCCAGCTGCCCTGTGTCCAGCACTCGCAGGCACCACCTTCATCAAAGACATTCCAGCCAAAGAACGAGTCGAAGTACAGGTGCTCCACAATCCAGCCAGAACCACCTTCTCTCATCTACAGAAACAAACTACCGCCACCCTGACTGTGGCTCTGTCCGTGGTCAATGTCACTGGCCTCGTGTGCCTAGAAGGCCAAGGAACGCAGCTGGTGGGTTACAGCGCCTGCCGAGTCACCAGAACATTGGACTCAGCTGAACCCCCTTCTTTTGTTGCTTCTCCGAATATGTACTTTGTGTGTGGCACCAAGGCTTACACCTGGCTCCCGAAAGGATGGAAGGGCACCTGTTATATTGCCTTCGTTCTTCCACCCACATATGTAGCCCCTGCCAACCACCACCGGCAGAGGCGTGCAGACGACCTTGGGCAAGCCGACTCCACTGGAGCACAGTTCCTGGATGCAGCAAAGGGACTTGTTCCTCTGTGGGGCCCAATGGCTAACAGCCGTGCTATCCGACATCTGACCCAGGCAATAGAAACAACGATCAACATCACGGCTGGCATCCTCGCCAACAATACTGCGGAGCTTCAGGCGGTCCGCCTCGTGACCCTCCAAAATCGTCTTGTCCTAGACGTGGTCCTAGCCGACCGAGGAGGAGCATGCCGCATCATCGGATCCAGCTGCTGCACCTACGTGCCTGACAACTCGCCTTCAGTCTACAAAGCCATTGAACACCTCCACAGACTGTCCTCAGAGGTTCACCAAGAGCAGGAAGGATGGTCGCTTGGGAGCTGGTTTTGGGACACTTTGAAAAATTGGGGTTGGAAGTTGTTTTCCTTCGTACTGATACCTATTGTAATATTATGTGGGTGTTGCTTAGGTATCCAATGTCTGCCACCTTTGCTCGGCCTTGCTTCTAACTGTATGTGCCCAAAGACTTTGGACTTCCGAAATGAGCACATGAGCCCCCTCTATGAAGTAGAAATACGTGGCCTTATGGGGATAAATCCAAACTGACAAGTTGGCGAGACATGTTAAAAGGGAGGACTGTGGAATTTTAGTTTGCGATCTGAACATTATCTGCGCCAACTCGTCACCTATGCACTACGTGCACGGCAGCCATTCTAGGTCACCTATGTACTACGTGCACGGCAGCCATTTTAGATATCATGGTCCCCCTGCCCACGATCGATCGCCAGCGCGCCCCTGTGACCCAGCAAGCATCCTCCGCGCGCCCTGGCTCCCCCTCCCTCCTCCTTATGAGCATGACCCTTCTGCATGACCCTGTCCTTGGGAGTCATGCCAGCGCCTGACCAACACCTCCTCCCCTCCCATGAATGCCCCTCTGTTGAGCAACCTCCCCTCTGCGCTGGATTGTCCACGCGGCATGAATACCACTCCATTGATGGCCCCTCACCCCGTGTCCGACTGTCCACACAGGTCCGAGGCCATTGCCTAAGCCGAGAGATACCATTTACTACCCTTATTGTATGAGGTCGCTCTCCTTCAAAGGACCCTCTATTGATCCAGGCCTCCCCACCCCCCTGTGACATGATCAGGCGCACACATCCTAAGACTCGACGAAACACTCAGCTACGTGATGACTCTTCCTCTTATCAGCAGGTTGAGGACCTCTATTGTGAAGGTATATGGGGGTGGGATTAACACGAGGATTGTGGGGATGTCTTTTCCTTGCCTTACAAAGTTGTGATTGTAATAAAGGAAGGTCACATGCCATAAACCAGTGTATAAGAGGCCAGGCCTCCGAGAGGCTGTTAGAGCACCTCGAGACGATACCTTGTTGTCTGATCTGATGTGTTCTGCTCCGTCGGAATAAACTTCTGTTTCCTGCCTTCTGGTCTCCGGCGCCTGCCTCATTGCTTGGTAAATTTCAATGGTACAAGGGCGGTTAGCGCCGGGCAAATCTTGAGAAAGGTCTTAGCCCTACCTTTTTCTACACCATCCCTGCCTCAACCAGTGTGCCGGCCACTGTTAGGTGCACAAACGTTCATCCCAGAACAGTCCAAAACCTAAAGCACCTGCAGCACCTGAAAATATCTGAACTTGCCAGACTGTGTTTTCTTCCTCAAAATCCAAAGCAGCTTCGTTAAATTCAGCTAAAAACATCTGCCACACCCTCAAATCCGTCCTCACTCCCATCGAAATCCTCACCCTGTGGTGTGGTAGTCCAGTGCCTGACATGGCCATGCCAAGACGCCTGCAAAAACTTCTCCCCACTCTCACTACTCTGTAAGCAAAATTCAGGAAGCCCAGCAGTTTCTGTACCACTTTCAGTCAATCATCTTCTCATCCACAACCCATGACAGAAAGGTCTGGATGTCTTCCACTTTGTCTTTAGGCAGCCGTGCCACCCAGTGCACTGAGTCCAGTTAAATGCCCCAAAAAGTCAGTCTGCAGCTGAGCCCAGCCATTTTTTCCAGTGCCTAAGGCACCCCTAACTCCTGCATCAGTCCTTCAAATTGCTGCAACGCCTTTGCACAAACCCCTGCATCTAGTTTTCCTATAAACAAAAAGTCATCCAGGTAATGAGAAACTCCCTTGTGACCACTGCTCTTCATGAAGACCCACTGCAGGAAAGTCCTAAACATTTCAAAAGGTGCACAAGAGATCGCACAGCCCATTGGCGGACTTTGTCCAAATAGATGGCACACTCAAACTGCATCCCCGGTAGCGGAAAATCCACAGGGTGTATGGGTAGTAAATGAAAAGCAGACTTGACTTCACATTTCCCCATTTCCGCTCAATGTCCACTCACCCTTACTAGGCGTATGGCATCATCCACTGAGGCATACAGTACCCTTGAATCCTCCTTTGCAATGAAATCATTGACTGAACCCCCTTCTGGCCATGACAGTTGGTGAATCATCCTGAACTCCCCTAATTCTTTTTTAGGCACCACTCCCAGAGGTGATATAATCAAGTCCTCCAGAGGCCAGTCTGAGAATGGGCCTGCCATCCTCCCCTCTTCCACTTCCTTTTTCAATTTCACTACTACCACCTCCGGGAGATCTCTTACTGATTTCAAATTGTTCACCCATCTACATCCACTTGGCCCTTGGTATCCTACCCTGAAGCTCTCAGTGAAACCCCAATGTATTCTTAGAGCTGCCTCCCTGTCAGGATACATTGAGAGCCACTGACCAATGGCCTCAATCTTAACCAGAGTAGGGGTCCTTTGGCCCAGACTATCCCCATCCTCTAGTGGCCCTTCCCTGTTCAGCTGGGGTGGCCAGGATAAAGCACCACATGAGTGGGTGCCTCCCTCCACATTTGGAGCACTCGTGTTTAAACTTGCATGGGTGTCTGGAACAAAAAGCCTTATTTAAGTTCCAGCATGCCCTGTGGTGGCTCCTGTCTGCTTTGGTGGGACGCCGCGTCCTCCTGCCCCGAAACTAGACACTCCCAATCCCTGATGAGCAGGACGAGACTGAAAGGACTGATACTTCACAGGCAGGCCGCTAGCAGTATGCGTGGATGCCGAAGATTGTGTGGAGGACATCCACTGCATCCATTGCTCCTGGTCCACCTTCCCCAAAGGTTTGTCTGGGTTAATACTTACTCTGTCATTAAATTCCTCATCATAGCCAAGCCAGGTGAAACCCCCAAAGTGCATATGTGTCTTACGAATAATGTCTAAGTATTTCAGCATGGCAATCGCCCTCTCTAATTGTTTCTCAAAATAAATGCTACCATATATTAGGAAAGGTGATGTTCAGTTTTTCCATGTTAATGGGCACCATTGGCCTTCTCATCAATTCCCATTCCTCCTCTATTGATCTCTCTTTTGCCTGTATTTCCCGTGTAGTAATTTAAAGACGTCGACATATTCATGCTTCCATATCCTGTTTCTTGTTTTGTCAGAGAGCGGAAAACCCAACGGCATTGCCAGCCCCATGTATGGCAATCTTTTGTGGTGTTTATCGTCAGTTTTGTCATCCTTCCCCTCCACTGTGTCCGTCTGGACACTCACGCCCACTACACACTTTGTGCTGTCCTTATACTTGTCGAATGCAGGCGCCACCACTGCCCCTGTTTCCCCCCACGCCCCCCCCCCCCAAGTCCTTCACTTTACCTTTCCCCACACCTACCGAACAGCAGGATTTTTCTTTTGCACCCTTGGCTCCCCATCCCTTGCCGTCCACCATTCCCCATTACCTGAAAGGCCTCCTTGGACCTCTTTGTCCTTGCGGACTGCTGCTCTTCCTCTGCCACACTGGCTTCGACTTGTCCTTGGCCGAACATACCTCCTGTAAAACACCAAATTTCCTGGTTGCTCTCCCTTGTAGCCCTGAGCCCACCGCAGTCATCTCTTAATCATTGTTCACTTCACCTTCTTCCCATTTGTCACTCTTATCCCTGTAGTCCAGCACTATTTCCACCTCATCCTCCGTTGGCCCCCAAACCTCATCATACACCACTCTCTTCTGCCCTTTCGCACCCATGCTTCTCTGTCAGGCGCAATCCTAGCCAAATTCACTGCATGATCCCCTGCCGTGGATCCCCCTGCTGCTTCAGGCCAGCATCCTGGGGCTGTTGTGCGCCTCATAGGTGTCACCCCGCACCTACCGGCCTCACCTGTCAGCTTAACCGCCCCCCCCAGGCTGCTCCAACCTGGGGGGTCCCCAGCACCACCAGGCCTCAGTGCCGTGCTGGCTGTCCCTTTTCCCTTCCCTGGCTGCTTCCTGTCAGTGACCCATACCCACTTACCCCCACCGGCTCCCTCCTCAGCCTCCTTCGCCCTTACCTCATCCCTGTCCTCTGGAGGTGCACCCATCCCACCCAGGTGCTGCCTGCTCTGTCCGCTCCCTCTCTTTGCACATCACTACCCACCTCTCCTCAGTTTCTTTGATTATACGTCACTGCTCCTTTATTTTCAAATCCAAGTCTAAACCCTCCCACCTCGGTAGAGCGGGATCCCCCCCATCTCCTCACTGGAAAAACCTACAGCCCCCACCTCCCTGCCTCATGAAGATAAGCCTGGGACCCCTCCCATCTGGACTTCTTTTTGACCGGTTCCGGGCCCAAAACTGTGGTGGTCCCACTGCTCCCAGGGAGAGGCATACACTTGAGATCTTAAGGATCACTCTCTCCCTGGGGCACCTTCCTTTGCCTGGCCTCGCCGGCGCCTGTGCTCCCCGGCGCCGGCTCATCACCTGAAGGCCCGCCCCATGCTCACCGTTTCTGCATCGTCAGATGTGTTGGGAAGCCGTGCGGGCACGCTCTGTCTCCTGCCTCCATGTTTGGCTTCTGTCGACTTTTTTTGGCCCCGCCCCCTGGCCGCAGGCAATTTCTTGGCATGTGGTTGCTCATCGCAGCACACCCCCACTGCCACTGCAACACCCACTGACGCGGACCACGGGTATCGGACCATGCCGACCCACGCCTGGTCCAGCACACTGGGCCACAGGAGGTCCGCCCGGAACGCCGGCACCAGCACCTGTAGCACGGCCCACACTGCGTCGCTGTTGGGTGCCGACATTGCCACTGCCTGCAAATGTAGGCTAAACTTTATTTAATTTTTTAACCCCACCCAGGAAAGGCCTAACCCGAAGCTACCCACTAACCAGGCCCTAAACCCTACTGCTCACCAACTATTTTCCCTACCCTACCCGGTGGTGCCAGGTGTCAGGAAGAGACCGAATCCTCCTCTCCTGACACCTTTATAGCCCACCTTAGTCTGCCCCTTAAACTAATCCTTCGAGCCCCCTCCCCACCTTGTCCTTCTGACCTGCGCAAAGTGCCCCGGGGGAAGACTGGTCTGCGACCTTCACTTCCCCAGGGTCCGGCATTGATGGGAGCGACGTTCAAGAGTTCGGGGACACGCGCAAACACACATCAGTCAGCAGTTTTACAGCTTGGAGCATTCAGTGAGCCAATACCATGGCGTAGCTAAAGCAACGCCATACACACCATGGGCCAGATGTAGGTAAAAGCAGTTTTGCGATTTCTTAATAGTGATTTTTAAGGAATCGCTATTAAGGACTCGCAAAATGCCATGTAGGTAGGAATTGAAATGTTTTTGCGATTCCTTAATATTCCTTAGTTGCGAATTGCAATTTGGGATTCGCAATCAAGGAATACCTTCCCATTCATTCCTATGGGCCAAGAGGCACATAGGAATGAATGGGAATTGCGCACACAATTTCAAGGGTTCAAGGATTCCAGAGGGACACCCTGTTGCACCCCTGAAATGTGCATGTGTGACATGTGGCACACATACATGCCCTAAGGGCACGAATGTGTGCCTCATGGCACTTTAAAAACAGCAAAAAAGTGCTTTTTAAAGGAAAACGCAAATTACCACTAACTTGAAGTTGGTGGTAATTTGTGATTCCTTAAGGCCAAATCGCTCTTTCTTATGTGCTTCTTACATTGCATTTAAGGAATAGCATTTTGCGATTCCTTAAATGCAATCGCAAAATAGGGAATCGCAAATTCCTTATTTTGCGAGGGGGGTTTTGTGTGCTACATTGCACACTGCTAATTTGCAATCGCAAACGCTGAAATTCTGCGAATTTCAGTGTTTCCGAACGCAAATTGGCTTACTACATATGACCCTTTGACCCCTAATGACATCATTAGAAGTGACATTATCTGAACTTTCACATTGGCACTGTAGGTTACCTTTGAAACCTTTATTAAACCCTGAATAGACGCACGCTAATAAACTGACTGAAACTAGCCACAACACTTCATTAAAGTAGAATAGAGGAACAGTTAAACACAGAGGTCGAAAAGGGCAGGAACTATTGAGAACGTCGATACCGGATTTTTTTTCTTTTCTAAAACAGTTCTCATACTTTTTCTGATAAAATGGCAGCTCCCGAACGATGAATGCCTAACCAGAGCTACCTGAGTCTGGGTGGAAAGAGGGGTGGCTTGTACTGTTATCGAAGATGGGTGGAAAGAGGGGTGGCATGTACGGTTATCGAAGATGGGTGGAAAGAGGGGTGGCATGTACGGTTATCGAAGATGGGTGGAAAGAGGGCTGGCTTCTACTGTTATCGAAGATGGGTTGAAAGAGGGGTGGCATGTACGGTTATCGAAGATGGGTGGAAAGAGGGCTGGCTTCTACTGTTATCGAAGATGGGTTGAAAGAGGGGTGGCATGTACGGTTATTGAAATGGGGTGGAAAGAGGGGTGACATGTACTGTTATCGAAGAGGGGTGGCATGTTCTGTTATCGAAGAAGGGTGGCATGTACTGTTATGGAAGAAGGGTGGCATGTACTCTTATCGAAGATGGGTGGAAAGAGGGCTGGCTTGTACTGTTATCGAAGATGGGTGGAAAGAGGGGTGGCATGTACGGTTATCCAAGAGGGGTGGCATGTACTATTATCGAAGAAGGGTGGCATGTACTGTTATCGAAGAAGGGTGGTATGTACTGTTATCGAAGATGGGTGGAAAGAGGGGTGGCATGTACAGTTATTGAAGAGGGGTGGAAAGAGGGATGACATGTTCTGTTATCGAAGCGGGGTGGCATGTACTGTTATCGAAGATGGGTGGAAAGAGGGGTGGCATGTACAGTTATTGAAGAGGGGTGGAAAGAGGGATGACATGTTCTGTTATCGAAGCGGGGTGGCATGTACTGTTATCGAAGATGGGTGGAAAGAGGGGTGGCATGTACGGTTATTGAAGAGGGGTGGAAAGAGGGGTGACATGTTCTGTTATCGAAGAAGGGTGGCATGTGCGTTTATCGAAGATGGGCGGAAAGACACCGAAAGAACAAACAATTAACCCTTTCATTGCCTGCTCCCGGGATACCTTCTTTCCAAATGAGGTGTCATGTATTAAACAGGAGGATTCCCAAAGCTTCAGTTGATGCCAGCTTTGAGGAGTCCATCGTTGCCTGTCGAGTGGGGGTGATGGGGGGGATGCGCGAGAGTTAATGTCTGCTGTGTTGTGATGACGTGCCGAATTTCTTCATTCCTCCCAATCCAATTTTAAATCTGTTCTGTTCCGTTCATTGCAATGACCTTTGATATAAAATGAGATCACGGTGACAGAGCACTTTCCGAAGAAATTAATTTATACATTAACAACTGAGGAGTGCCCCCCCACAGAGTATGTCATCTTGCCATTTGCTGTCCTATTAATTTTTTTATGATTGCACAGCAAAAGATCTGCGCATCTGAAAATCAGTGGAAATCTCAGTCAAAGTAGTCTAAGGGGTTGATGCACTTATTGTGTACAATACCAATACCAAAGAGTGGGCGTTGGGTCGGCCCGGTGCTCACGATTTGTTGGCTTTCTAGCATATCTCGTTTGCTTATTTCTTCATCAAGGCTTTCCGTTCTCTTAGTTTATTCCTCCCCAGGCACACAGCTATGGCACAGTGCCTCTGACTAGATGAATTGTATCCTTCCACTGCATCAGGGCTCGAGTCGGGGTACCACGCGGGTGGACGGCGTCCCCCCACTTATTTTACCGGGAGGATGCCGTCCCCCCTGCCAAACAGCTAGACTTCACTCTTTGGCCTCTGGCCAAGCGCTTTAAAAGTGATTTCAGAGTAAGCTAATGCAACAGAGAACAGACAGTGGATTCTGACCCTGTGGCTGAGAGGCAGCATGAGCCACCGAGCGTGGAACAATCGCATGTAAGGGGTGAGCGAGAGGAGGCAATGAGCCCGCTGGTGCAAGCCACCTTTCATGACTTCACTTCCTGTTGTGACGTCACAAAAGGTGACAGCGTCCCCCCACTTATTTTTTGTAGGACTTGTGCCCTGCACTGCATACAATCAGGGTGCTACTTTTTATTTTTCTTACAGCATTTTCTGGCTGCTTTCTCCGTGTGCCGGAACTCCCGTCGCCATCCTCCATACTCTCTGTGTTGCTCCAGCTCTTACGTCCCTCCTTGCTCAACATTGTGTACCTTGGCATTCTCCACCGTTGCTCATCTATTTTCATCAACATTGAGGTGCTTCCACCCCTTCTCCTGCATTGCTTCCCTACTCCTCTCCTTCCTGTTTTTTTAAATTGAAAAGCATTGGTAACCAGCATTTTTTCAAAGGCTTAACCTATTGGTTTTAGCAATGCATGTTGTTACTGTAGAAAACATTTACTGGTTCCAGCTGTGCAGTTACAAGTTGGCAAAGTTACATAACGCTCAAGTGGCCTCATGTCATTGACTTGACTTTGAGCCATTCCTCAGTTTTCAGCCAATAACACTGGTCATGTGCGGACATGTAGCCTGAGACTCATAATGCGACAAGTATAAAAACATGTTCCTGCGTGCTCGGTGCTGTTAGCTGAAAACAAGCGGGCTTTAGGGCAAGCCGATAGCTATGAATTTGGTATGAAATTCTACTAGGCCACACAAAGACTTCTCATTGAGGGTATGAAATCTGTGGTGCTGGCCATTGGAAAATTTGTTCTAGAGTAGAGTGTGGTTTGAGGGTTGGTGTTAAAGTAGCTCCATTTTCTTGTTTGATTGCACTCTTTGCTGTAATTCTTAGTTCTTAATTCTTGTAATTCTTAGTTGCCACTTAAAGCAAGCTTACAAATGACGGGACACTTTTTGTTTGCCAGGTTTCAGGTCGCTGTTTTGTGGCAAATAAGTTAAATCATCTGTCTGGACGGAGCAACAAAGTCTTGCAGCGCAAAGCAAAAGTAAAGCCTTGTCTTCAGGGGAATGAGGCACAACCAGGAGCTTAGAATAAAAAAATTAACGTTTTTTTTGCCCCAAACATCTATAAAATATGCATTCCAGGGTATAGCAATCTTGATTAACCAGTTTTAAGCAGTTTTCAGCAGTGTTAAGTCCTCAGTAATGCACTGAAAAGGGTCTGGTGAGTTGCTGTGCCACTCTGTCTCCCACCCCTGCATGCCTTCCAATGTGTAGGATTACTGTTTTAGATTCATAAGATTATTGCATTAAGTTATTTTGTATGAATATAAAAGCTCTTGTGTATCTCAGTTGTACAGTACTTGTACATGTATAGTAGTACTTGTTTATGTCTTCTTATGGCTATATCAGAATAAGAGCACCACTCTTGTTTCAAATACGACACGAAACACTTCTCATACAGGTCACTGCGAATCATCATTCTTTGAACCAAACAATCGCTGCACTATGGTCAGCTACCCGTTTGCTATTTCACTTTGGGATCTCTTCTTGGGGGTTTAAAGAGCTATCTAAATGCAGCTACATTACAATGCGGTACAAAGAAACACACATTGTAGCTCCAAGAGCATGGTACAAAAAAGCATACCCATTGACTCATTTACTTGTAAGGTGTTGGAAAAAATTTACAGACGCACGTCACTCAAATGCTGAACCTGGAACACCCTGCCTCTCCTACTTAGGGTATCCCTGTCACTGATCCAATTCAGGAAGGATCTCAAGACCTGACTCTTCGACTGAACCTCAGCACCCAGTTGGACCTTCAGCCCCCCGTGCCTTGAGACCCTCATGGGTGAGTAGTCCCGAATAACAAATACTGATTGATTGAAATGCTTCTTTTCGGGCAAAGCTTGATTGCATGTCAATTCTTTCAATGCTTGAATGTGAATCTGCATACTAAGGATCTGATAAAGCCAAGCAAATCTTTTTCAGGCGATCTCTTATCTTTCCCATGATAGCCTACTATACCTATTCCAATGGTGAGAAGGTGGCTTATCTTAGGGAGTGGGCAAGGCTAAATCTTTTCACCATACCCTTTTCTTCCTCCCTATTTAATTCTCTTTGCGATAAGTTAATGATAGTGAATATTGTTACCTCCAGTATCTCTGTTTTCTTGTTTTCAGATACTCCTGGGGTGGGTAGTTCCTCTTTGGTAGATCTCTGCCATGACCAGTGTTGTTCCTGTTCCCCCATCTTTGATGCTGCTCTAAAAAAACCTCATATTCCAAATTGGGGTTGTGTGTTCTCATTTGCTCTATAGGTGTTTTATCCTCTTCATTACTGGACCCAGATGTCTCTTAGAAAGTGACCTGTTTTTTGCCGCCCCTAGCGTAAACGGTCTGTATGTTGATTGTCTGTCCCTACCTGGTTCTCTTCTTTGTTGATAATAGTCTTTATTTAAGTATGGGTATACTGTCTCACAGTTAAACCTCTCTATGTATTTTCTTAATTTATTGGTTTTCTTGTTGAGTAAGTACTCTATATCCGTGTATCTCCCTATCCACGTCTTCCAATTTTTTTCTTTGCTTCCTCAAGCGCTGTACTAGTCTTTATACTAGACTCTAGATCCTCGCTGGCTTTTTTCTCTATTATTGTTTCTTGGCCTGTCTCAATGATCAATAGGATCCAGTCCCGACTGCACCAGTTAGCTATCAATGTTCAAGTTTCAATGAACTTTCTATTCTCAACGAACAACCCAGGTTCGTTTTTAATTTGAAGTCTTATGGGTATTACTCCTGTTTTAAAATATTCAATCAGGAATTCCGTGTGCAGTTCCGTTCTTATAAATTTTTTCTTAAGATTTTGAATCTTAACCCATTTTTTGCTATGGTTCGAGATAGTCGTGAGTGTATTACCATTACTACTGCTCATATTTATAAGCCTATTGTATTGGTTCTCCGAAAATCCGAAGGTCTTAAAGGAATCCATGATAAGCTATTGGCTTCCAATTAGATTCAAGGTTATAATGCTCGATGGCAAAATAGGTAAACTGAACTCTCCGATCAACAGATTGTACTTTATCACTTAATAAAGAGAGAGAAGTCCCTACAACACCAGCCGATCGAACTCTCGGACGCTGAAGGACTCGAAAACAGTATAGGATTTAAATGCTTTCAGGAGATTGTTGGTCCAGTGGTTTGAGATCCTGGAATATCCACTCACAATGAGGGACAGTGCAAACAGATTGACCTGGAATCCTGGGGCACAATTTAATAGGCAACAGTCCTGAAACAGGATTTTCCAAGTGGAATGACGACATCCCAATAGCAAACAGTGGTCCCATTTCCCTACAAGGACTATTTATGCCTGTAGGATACTTGCCACAGTTGATTGGGTATTTGTTTGAAGATTTTAAAAGGAAAGGCACATTATATTTGTCTTGATAAAGGTGGCCATTATTCTGCGAACACCACCGAAACGTGTCAACGCCTGGGATAAACTAAATCCAGGGTACCGGCCAGCCATTGTGATAAAACGACTTGGACTGCATACATGTCTGGCTTTTGAGTTTTTTCTGACCTGGATTACTCTACGAACCACTAATAAGTGTACTGTCGTATTTGCTGTCTGTCTGTCTCTCTTCCTTTGTTATCCTTCTTTTAGACTATATTTTTAATTGTTTTAACACGTGAATATAGTGTATGTACTATTTGTAGGATCCATATATGTGATATAAAATTTGCTTTTGATACTGATTAATTTTTGCATCTCCCTCATGATTAATTGATATGCTGTCTATGAAATACATGAAATTGTATAATGTTAAAGGTTCTTGATAATATGAAGATTTATGAATTCTATAGAATTAACATGTTTTCAATGGTTCTAACATGTTTTTAATAAGATATAGTTGGCATTCCATTATTAGTCAGTGGTTGTCTTGTGGCATTGCAAATATAGGCGTATGATTTTTTTGTATGATTGATACGAATGGTTTGTGGTACATTTGAGATGATTGGTTGAACAATTATTTTATTTTGTTATCAAAGGAAATTTATATTCTTCTTTGTCTTAGGGAGTACCATTGCCAACGCAAATATATGGGCATGACCACAAGAAAGATTAAAACTATAATTTTGGTTCACAAATCTCACATTAGATGATGATTGTTAATTAAAAAATTATTGATACACTGTAAGGAATATAAAAAAATAACTGGGTGTATAATGTGGACCAGAAGTGAGAAGATGTACAATGTTAGAATGTGACAAAAAGCTTCTGATCAAGGAGCAAAAATGGATATACTAACTTGCCAGTTACAGAATGGGACTGAAAAATGCGGTCAAATGGTATTCTCTGCTTTAGTAATTGTGACCTTATCATGAATCGGGTCCAGCTGATTTAATAATCGTGGAATAACATCACCACATATCCCTTACTGTAAAATGAATGCCATTCCAAATAATGCACAGCTTGACCATGTAAATTTCCATGTTATCTGGATAAATCCGTTTACCAGCTACAGAATGCAAAAGTCATTAAAATATCGAATTACTTGTGGGTTTAACACATAACCACTTTATACACCAGCACATCTGTAATCAGTTTTAACCTCTAGTAAAATTTAACTCACAGCCTGCTGTAGTAGGCTTTTTATATTAACAACTATGAGGTCAACAGCATTTATCACATGCCTGGATTACACATTACCACATCTCCCATCATTCTGTAACTTGTTTGAAAGTTTTTGAGCAGAAAGGTGATGCCAGTATATGTACAATTTCCCAATCATTACAATAAGAGTCTACTACACTGGTAAGGATTCGTTGATACTGGTACAGTGTTTGTGTCTCCAATCCCAGCATGAATTTGATAGATCACGCAAATTACCTGATGGGATGCTCTGTATTCATTTTTCAGGGTCAACAGAATTTGTAGCCGACTCTCTCAGGCTCTCCACGGCCAACAATTAGTGCATATTTTTGGAATAGTGTTTGCAATATGTTTCTATTTTTTCATCTAATTAACCTTTAAAATCTGACAATCTTTGAATCACAATGACAGTTTACGCACAGAATTCGGTTTAGACGTTAAGACACATGTAAGCACTTCCTCTAGCTTAGGGGACATGCTCTATTCTCTGTAATCCTTCCACAAATGTAACTGTGTCTCGACGTTACCGCATGTCGATTCTATGACGCAGATGCAACATACTCACCAATGATTTGTGATGTGGTGTATTTTAACCTGAGCACCACCCGGGTCCCGCACAACGAGCAGAGACCACGAACGTGTTTAAGTTTCAGATAAAAGGACGGTAGGTGCAATGCTCATTATATGAAGTGCACGGATTGCCTGACTCTCACAGAAAGATGTCTTCATCTGTGCTGGCTCTAATAGATGCCCGCCCCAATTACGCTATATATGTGTGAGCATTATGTCAAGTACATCAATTACTTGAATATAATTTATGTTTCATTAGTATAACCCCTTCTACTGTTAGGTTAATGGGTGACCGGTCACTATGATTACCATGGGCAGCTACACACTATACGGTTGCAGTCTGAATGGGTGGCTGACCATAATTGTAGCAATAGTTTACCTGCAGGTGGACCACCTGACCATAAATTATTAGGAGAGAGCATCTCTCTTTTGGTTGAATTTCAGTCTCTTGCATTACTCCGTTTTAACACCCTTCATTCCACTTGTGAGGTTGAGTTTCAGTGTTGTCTGAGCGACACTGGGAACGATAAGCTTTTCTTAAGTGCATACAGAAGATTAATAAGCTGATCGAGATTAATTTTAGGGCCACTAGCAGACAGATGGCTAATACTGGGACGAGATGGTTTGTCTCAAACTACTCAAAGGCGCACCAGAACCTGATTATGGCCCTAAAGAAAGTCCCTAGAGATAGGGTGGAGATAGCTAGGAGCCCGGAATATTATAAAAATACTGTAGTATCCTGTTGGAGGGAGATCAAGGAGAAAGCCTGGGAGGATCTTTTGAACCCTGATGCCCTTAGTAATAGCATGTTATTTTGGGAACTCGTTAAATGCCCTTTTTTTCAGGAGTAGCAAACAGTGTTGTAAATTTCACAATCCCTGCGGATGCTTGCGTAAATCAATTCTCTGAGATCTATTGAAGATCACAGGCTACCACTGGGTCCACAGATTGAGGTTTCAAACCCTTGTTTTACAGTGGAGGAGGTAGGGAGTGCCATACAAGCTATGACTGAGAACAAGGTCCTGGGGCCAGACGGGGTCCCTGCCGACATTTTTTAACATGGCCCACTGGTTAAGGCAAAAATATTAACATGTCTTTAATGTGGCATGGAGAAGGGGTTCTCTCTCTTCTTGGGGATCATCTATCATTATCCCAGTGTTTAAAAAAGGAGCAAGGTCGGACCCCAGGTGCTTTGGGCCAATGTCCCTCATTGATTCATCAGTCAAGGTACGGGGTAGGATGATCTTGTCTAGATTATCAAACTGGCTAGAGCAAACAAATTTGACTTCCTGTTGGCAATATAGGTTTAGGCATGGGAAAAGGCTTTATCAGTGCCTTATTTCCCACCTATTAAACTGAAAATGTACAGTGGATAAAAGAGGGCAGATGCATCTAGTGTTTGTGGACCTAGCATCGGCCTTCGACTAGGTCAACAGAACAAAGCTATGGTCATTACTAATTGACTTAGGGCTGGATCATAACCTTATAAACTTTTTACATGATCTGCATCAGTATCTGCAGTTAGGCATAATCATAATGGGTCCTTAACAGCAATAATAAAAATATAAAGGGGAGCAGCAAGGATGTATTTTGGCCCCGTTATTATTCACACTGTATAAAAACAACGCATGACCTTTTTTTCAGCTCGGTCACTAAGGATATTCCCAGGTAGGGTCCATGTTTATTCCCGCCTTTATATATGTTGTTTATACTGTTTTGTTAGCTAGAACACCAGTATGCCTTCAGCGTTTACTTAATTCCTTCATCGAGTTCTTGGCTTCCCTTGACGTGGACATAAACCACTCTAAATCTCATATGTTGGTTATTGGCCATAAGAAGAAAGCTCAGAGGAAAATTATGGGAGGCAATCAGGAAGTGACCAGAGTTTCTTCCTTCCCTTACTTGTAGGTCATTTTTGATGGGAGGGTGTCATGGGTCCTACAAAGAAAGGCTAAGAGAAACCTCCTGACGAGATCAGTAGCCTCAGTATTTGAATTTGTGAAAAGGTTTGGAGCTAAACCCATGCAAGCCATAGTTAAAGTTTACCAAGCTAAATGTTTATCCATTTCTAGCTATGGAGGTGATGTGTGGGGATATAAGGATTGTGATGAGATATAGAGAGTTGAAAAGGATTTTATTAGAAGATTACTGTTAATCCCACAAACAGCCACGCCCTTTGTAGCACATGAAGAGCTGGAGTTGGAGTATATTTCAGACAGACTGGCTCTTTCACCCCTAGTACGTTGGTTCACAATTTGGTCAAGTACTGAGCTGGGGCTGAAGCAGGCAATTATAAAATATTGTATTTCCATGCATATAGGTCATTCCTTTCCGTGGCTGCACTATATTAAAGTCTGGCTGGAAAAACTGGGGTGTCCAGAGTTATATGGCACACCGGAGAGGATCACCAAGACAGATTGGTCCTGGATTAAAAGCAATTTATGACGAGTTAAAGTGGATAGAGAAGAAAGAGAAGTTTAAATCCCACAGCCTCCCCCAAACTTAAGCTACGGTTGAGAGATGTGACGAAATTGCTAACTTCTTCTCGGATATAATCTCTAAGATTGATCAATCCTTCGTCTTAACTCCCCTTCTCCATAGCCAACCACCCTTCCTTAACATTCCCTCTAAGTATCAATCCACCCCTACCCATTCCCCGGAATCTTCCCAACTCCCCCCCATTGTCACCCCTTCCGAACCCTACCACACCATCCCACAGCTAAAAACAATGCATCCAGGAATAACTTTTGTCAAGGCTCAGAACAAGATGTCCTCAACATCATCACCAAGCTTAAACCATCCTCGCATACCAAAGATCCCCTCCCTGCATATCTTGTACAAGACCTAAAACACATCATCGCCCCATTTTGGACCACAATCATCAACTCCTCCCTAGCCTCCGGTAGTGTCCCTGCTTCCCTCATCTAGGACAAATTACCCCCACCATCAAAAACACTACAGCTGACCCCAATGACCTAAATAATTTACACCCTATTTCTAACCTTCGTTTCCTATCTAAAGCCCTGGAAATATGCACCCTGATCCAGTTGGACAAACACATCAACTCAAGCCAAAAATACGAAATACCTCTATAGGGACCTATATTACTTTAACATTGAATAAATCCAAGCTATTTTTATAACAGATGCCAAAGAGGAAAGTGGAAACTTCAAAGTATTATCAAAACATATACATTTTATTTTTCTTCTTTACTGTTTTGCACTTTATAGATTTTTTTGAAAATACTTGTGTAACAGTCATGAATTTGTTGAGCATGATATATGATGAAATGATATGTACAGCTGCACAAATGTCTCAAAATATATTTATCTGAAAAAAAGGAAAAAATAAAAATAAAATGTATATGTTTTGATAATACTTTGAAGTTTCCACTTTCCTCTTTGGCATCTGTTATAAAAATAGCTTGGATTTATTCAATGTTAAAGTAATATAGGTCCCTATAGAGGTATTTCGTATTTTTTGCTTGTCTTTGTCTCCCCCCTCTGGACCTAAAATTAACTGGGAGAACTCTCTCTTTCTGTGTCAAACACATCAACTCATTCAACCTCTTGGATGCATTACAATCAGGTTTTCGAAAGGGCTGCAACACTAAAACAGCTATGCTCAACATTATTGATGACATCCACCACTTCCTAGACAAAGACAAATCCTCCTTTCTCATTCTTCTTGACCTCTCTGCATCTTTTGATGCTGTTAACAATGCTGCCTTACTCAATATTCTCAAAGACCATTTTGGCTTCGATGGTGCTGTTCTCAAATGGTTCACCTCCTTTTTCCAACATAGAACTCAACAAATCAAAATCAGCGATTGCCGTTCTAAACCTCTGCCGGTCACCTTGGGCGTCCCCCGGGCTCTATTCTCTCTCCCACTGTATTCAACCTCTTCATGGAGCCCTTCACCCTTATTCTTAAGCAAGCGAAAGTCAGTTACCGCCTCTATGCTGATGACACCCAACTTTAATATAGGATCAAATCCCATGCTGCTGTTTTACACCTCATTGATGCTTTGACTAAGATTCAACTTGGGTTCCATCACAACCACCTTAAACTCAACCCTAAAAAAACAGAAATCATTCTATTTTCTCCTAAAAACAACTCGCTCCCTATGCAACACTGGATCTCTGACACCAAGGCTCTCAACTGCTCTCTTTCCGTCTCTAACTCAGTCAAATCCCTCGGCATAAGCGTCGCCCAGAGCCTCAGTCTTACTCCCCACATAAAAAATTCAGTCAAAGGTGCTCTATTCACACTCCACCATCTCAAAAAAATTAAACCCTTTGATCCTGCTGATGACTTTAAATCAGCGGTGCATTCATTGGTCCTGTCTAGACTGGACTATGGTAATGACACTCTTCCCGGAACTCCAAAAGTCCACCTAGCCCCTATCAAATCCATTCTTAACCTTGCTGCCAGACTAATTACAGACTGTAAGCGGTTTGACCACATCTCCCCCGTCCTCAAAGACCTTAAATGGCTTCCTATTGAAGGCAGATCCACTTACAGGACTGCTTGCATTACGCACAAAGCCCTCCATCAAAACACCCCATCTTACCTCTCTGATAAACTCCACAAAGCAGGCTGTACTAGAACAATGAGGAGCTCTAACGCTCTCGTCCTTGTCCCTCCGATAGTAGAAAAAAATCAACACAATCTCGCTCTTTCTCTGGAAACGCGCCCCTGTCTGGAATGCCATCCCTAAAGATCTATGTTGCAACCCTTCCTACCCCAGCTTCAAGATAGACCTCAAGCTGCACCTTCTCAACAAATACTGGGGTCCTTAATACATTGTCACTGGGCACTAACTCTTACCCCTGCCCTGACTGTATAGGTCCCCTCTACTTTTATGTCACCCCCTTCCCCCCCTCCATTCAATTCTTTCTTTTACGACCAACTATCCCCCCCCCCCTTTCATTTTGCAGGTAGTACCCACCTTCTTCCACCTGCTTTCCCCTTACCCCTCACCTTCCGCAGACGTCCCTCACTTTCTGTCCCTCCCCCCTCCTCATCCACTAACTAACTTTACTTTACTCCCTGTCCTACTAACTTCGATCTGTTCGCTGACTTATGTTTTCATACTCAATTTACCTCATTTAAAAAGAGCACTGTTTTAAATTTTCTAATTGCCTCGTTTCACTACCTCAATGTACAAAAGTTATATTGCAATTTTATATTATGAAATCTTGTAAAGCGCTCTGGTACTCTTGGGTCCAGCCAGCACTACATAAAACCTTTTAAATACATAAATAAATGAAATAAAATAAATCTGTGTGCATACAACTACTTAAACATTTTATGTTTACAGATGAACATAATATAAAATACATGAGTCCATTTGTAATAAACACCAGCTCTTTCCTTACAAGATGTAGCCCCTGCATTCTTACCATCATCTCCATAGGACAGTTAATAGAATAGTAACTATTCTTGGCGGTCATCTGTCAAACTGGTGATATGAAACAATGACTAAAGCCCAGTGTCAGTATGGAATTTTTACCTGATAAAAATACTTCACTTCTTCCTCGCCATCCAGCACTTACAGCATGTAGCACGGGGTAGATGGGGTGTACTATCCCCCATTCTTCAGAAGAATGAGGGTACAGAAAGAAATATGAGCGGTAGTACACACAATGTGCCACATTGTGCAGTGCGCTGTGACTACACAAGTGTGGTGTGGTTAATGGTGGATGGGATTCGATGCATGCCTAAGTAAATTCTCAGTATAGCATATTCATTTTTTTTTCTCGTTTTTGTTTCTGAAACCCCCCTCCCAGGAAGCAGTGATAGAATAATCAGGGCACATTAGCAGTTAGGTGACTCAACTGTGATTTTTGTTCCAGACGCAAAGATCTTCTCGAGCTTGCAAGAAAGGTAAGGTCTTCCGGTACTGAAGAAGTCATGTGATGTATTTTTTACCATATGAAGGACTGAAAAATGTTGACCCCAGCAGGATTGTGAGGAAGGTGTCTCAGTTAGTACCAATGTTCTCCCATCGTTTAGTTTTTTTTTTAAATCTTGTATGAGGCAGGTGACCTTTTAGAAAATAAAGGGGCATATTATCAAGGGGGTTTATCTCCGCTTTTTTGGCTTTAAAAGCCAAGAAAGCGGAGATAAAATTATCTCCCTATTACCTAGCTGTCGCTAACACCAGTTAGCGACAACTAGTAGGAGATAGCGACCATCTTGAGCCCCGCTTTGAATGTCAGTGATATTTATCACTAATGACATGCAAAGTGGGCGTGCCAAGATGTTAGCGACTGGAAACAGTCGCTAACATCGCTATCTCCTATTACCAACTTTTGGAGATATTCGCGCTAAGCGCGAATATCTCCAAAAGCTAACACCTGCCCCTGAGCAGTTCTTAGCCATGTTATCCAATGGTAGGTGGATAACATGGCTAAGAGCATTAGCTCGGTAATGCATGAATATCGCTGACTTTTCAGCGATATTCATGCATTTCGGCCGATTTTTATCGCTTAGGAGATAAACCTTGATAATAGCTAGGTTCCTAAGCGATAAAAATCGCCGCAGCTGGGCGATAAAAATATCACCGCTAAACCAACATAGCGATAATTATAGCTAGTTGTTGGTAATATGCCCCAAAGTAGTTCTGATTATACCCGCCCTAATAAAATGTTAACACTTTTTATTTGAAGTCCTTGCACCATCATTCTAAAATCTCTTATACACAAAAAAATAAAAAGAGACTAAGAGCTCTTGATGAGCCCGCCGTGCACTATTAAGATGCTGCCACAAGAACCCCCCGCGACGAAGTATGCCATTTAGCGTAGGCTAGAGGTAATTTCCTTTTTCTAAAGATATTTTTCTCTCTATGCATATGATACAGTAGAGTAGGGCTACTGACCAATTTGTCAACCCATTATAACATAGTGCATACTCCAGAACGCAAGCGGATGGGATTCCTCTTCTTATGAACAAGGAACCTAGCAGCCTCGTTTTAGTCAAATGTATGTAGTGTAGGGAGGTTCTACAGGGACTAGACTCTTTAATGTCCTCGCTCTCCCTCTTTATTGTCGGTGGCCTCTTGTTCATGTCTTTGTTTACAGTGCTGGGGTATCTGGCCCACACTTCTACGTAATAACAAAAAAGATTGTATCTTCATTACACACTCCATTTACCAAGAGGATTTATGAGTACAGCTGGACTGGATCACTAGACTATCTAGGAGAGGGTTATGTTACAGATTTACTATATGGTTCTAGCATGGTTTTTAGCACACGCCCTCCAGTGTGTAGAAATACTGTGTTAGAGTCCTTGAGTGCTAGCATTGCCTAACTTTTAGATGAATAGAAAAGATCCCGTGTTACTCTTTTATGCAGCACTGCTAAATGTGTAGTAGCACTTATTTATGTCTTCTTGTTGCATTCTCAGGAAAAGAGCACCTCCTGTTTAATCTCGGATTCCTAAAACTTGTTTCTATTTTTCCAAGGTCAATCGTGTACTTTTCCAACTTCACTCACCCATGATACACCTTTTCCCCTTTTCCTTCCTTATGCTAAAACGTTTCCCTTTTTACTCATTAACCTTTAATACTTACCTATGCACTTCCTGATTTTTGTTTGTTTAGTTAACATATTCTCTCTTCTTAGCCCTCGTGTCTTTCTTTTTATGTAACCCTTCCTTTATTGCACACTTTTCTTTTAGCATTAACCATGAACTTGACGCTTATTCCTTAGTTGCATCCTTCATTATTTTTCCCATTATTTTGGTCTCCCGATTTATGACAAATAGGATTTTTGTAATCCAAAGTAATGACACTGAGGAAAGGCGATAGTATCATACTTTCGTTCTTTAGTATAATTCAGTTTGATGTTTGTCTGTGCATTGTTTTTGGTAAGTAAAGAGGATGGGTGTCAGGCTTTTCTGCAGCTCCATCTTTAGGTCTCGCCTACACAGTGTGCATGCACTGCATAGGAGACCTTTAGCCGTGGTACAGCTCTTTTTCCAAGCACATACTCGTGCTTGTGGCAGCATGCAGCTAGCGGGAGTGTGCACCGGAGCGCCACAAGCACGAGTGTGTGCTTTGAAAAAGAGCAAACAGCTGCTGCTTAGTGCGCGCGCGCATGCACTCTCCGGACCCCTCCCACTTGTTTTTTTAGCTATGTTCTACACTCTCTCTCACACCGACACGGCCCAGATCTCCCCCGCCCCCACACTCTTAGCTGCTACAAACAAAATTCTGACCCTTGGAAGGAAGTTACTCAAAACATTGCCGAAAACATCAGCAGTGAAGTCACTGGCGTAATTTTAGTCAAAATGACAATACCCTGTGAGGGTAAGGGGAGGCAAACTACTCAAATGACTTCCTCTTTGGTAGTTTATGGCAACATACATTTAAGACCACACCAAGAGTAAATAGGCTTTTGTATGTCCCTAGCAGTAACTACAGAGCGGGAGCCTTCATACTTCCTCCTCATTGCTCACCTCTGCCCACCCTCACCCTCACCCCCACCCCCATCAACCTCAAAACAAATATCCTGCCTTGAAACACGCAGCTTATATGCAGCCAGAGAGAGAATGTTCAAACCAGGCATTCTGTGCATACATGCCCCCTAAGATCCATATCAACAGCAAAGCCCTTAATAATTCAAGTAGCCCCGCCTGCTCGAAGGAGACATCCCTGCCCTGTATTAGCACAAACAAATTGTGCAGTAAAGTTCCTATCTCAAATAGATATGAGATTAAATTAGGAGCCCGCTTCATGTGATTGTTAACATCGTCACATGATCGGCACTCACTTTAATCCACAAGTTTAAAACCAGCTTCCGTTTGCGGTTTCCGTACCTCCGGACCGCGGACGTGGCAAGAATCAGGTTCAAACGCAGAGAGTCGCCGGGAGTCTGGTAAGCGGGAAGTGGGTACGATTCCTTTGCATGTACGTAGTTTTCGCCGCCAGCCTGTTTCAGACTTCAGCGTACTATCCGTACAAACCATTCCGCATTTTTTGTTACCACACTCCCCCTGTTTCCTTGCAGCGTTATAAGACCCTGGTTTCTATGCATTTTTAGATTTCCGGGCGTGAAGAATTTTCCCCTGCCGCGAGCCCATGGTGTACTGCTTACTAGATGCACGTGTGAGTATGACCACCATAAGGCTGTTCACTTCTTGTCTCTTCCGTTTTGGTGAAGGTTTTTTTTTATTTTTAGTATTTTTAGTGTCGCCTCTAATTGTCTTGATCGTTGAACTGTTTTTAACATGTGGACACTTGAATAACTATATGGACTTAAATAATTTCCACATTTGCGCTCCTTTTCATTAGAGAGTTGATTGCGCTCATAGTAAGGGTTTCAAATAAAACCCTACTGACCTCTTTTTACAAAATACTTGCTAAATGAAACACGGTGCCCTTGATGGGACTTTAGCAGCATTTTTATACACAAGTCTGTGAGTATCATGCATGCTGTACAATGGGAGATATCAAACACAATGATGTATCTATAATTCAACGTTCACAAATTGGGTGAGGCTGTTTGCATTACAGAAGTAACGTTTCTCAAAATTGTGTTAAACTTGGAAATAGAGTGCTTTTATATTTCCTGCTTTTTGTTTTGTTTTGTTTATTGATTCATTACAGACAAAAATTCCTCACTTACAGGAGGAGAAGCACTAGGGAGTTCCAGTGCTGTGGATACACACAAGGTCGTAATCCTTTTACTTTCTTCTACCTCAGGTGGCAGTGATGCCTTAGTGTGCTTCATCCACGTGACGTAGTTGTGTAAGGTTCTGATGAACGCTGAGCCAATTTTTGGCTCCTAACAGCAGAAACATGTCGACCTATATTGTTTTATGTTTAGGACTGGGTGGTTCAAATAAACACAATCACCATTCTGTCCGACTTTTCACTTAGATTTTAACGAAGTTAGAGCTACCCCCTTAATAAAATAATTTTTCTTAAATTTGGGGAGTAGTCCACACTTCTTTTAACTCACTAAACCACTACTTTCTAAAAAGAACCCAATGAAGACAAATGGCAACCGACTATCTTGTTGGTGCCTGAGGGTTCTTTTCTTTTTCACACTGTGCATGCAACGCTAAACTGTATGACTGCTCATGGTTTGAAGAATTTCTCCCTTTGGTGTTAGTAACTGACTATCCTTTTTGATTTTTTAGTCACTCTTTTGTTGATTCCTATTCATTAAATTAGGAGATTCATAAAGTGGTTGTACAGATGGGTTATAAAAAACAGCATAACTTTCTATTGGCAAAGTCTTCTAATTGCTCATTTGATTAGCTAATTAGTTGATTGGCTTTTGATTGGTTTGGTGGAAAATCACGACATGCAGTGTTTAATTTGAGCATGTGGTTTCCGGTGCCAAGTACCAGCACTCAATAATCAACACTGGTGCTTTTCATGTACACCAGTTATGAACGGGTTCACATCTATCTCTCTATCATCTATCTATCTATCTATCTATCTATCTATCTATCTATCTATCTATCTATCTATCTATCTATCTATCTATCTATCTACTATCTATCTCTATCTATCTATCTGTCTCTATCTATCTCTATCTATCTCTATCTATCTCTATCTATCTCTATCTATCTCTATCTATCTATCTATCTATCTATCTATCTATCTATCTATCTGTATATCTATCTATCTATCTCTATCTATCTCTCTATCTATATCTATCTATCTATCTCTATCTATCTCTCTATCTATCTCTATCTATCTCTATCTATCTCTCTATCTATATCTATCTATCTCTATCTATCAGTTTCAAGTTTATTGTATGATTAATTAAAATTGTTACAAATATCTAAAACAGTTGAATATCATTACGTCCACAGTTAAAACCATGCTACATTAATGCTATGTCCTATCAATTACAATGAGAGGATTCTACCAATACATTAAAATAAAAAATAAAATAAAAAAAATAAACTAAAAGGTTTAATAGATGAAA
>NC_141685.1:1285671278-1285673778 GCF_964263255.1 Lissotriton vulgaris
AGGGAATCTTAGATGATTTCGCTGCATCGATAATTAATGACATGGCGAGAATGTTTGTTGATGTTCTAGTCGTTTTTCTGAAGCCTGTCTGATTCAGCGGTATTATCAGATTTGACTCAGCCCAAAGTGTAAGCTCCTCTAATATACTACCGGCAAAATATTTGGCCTCGTTGTCAATAAGGGCTACTAAGCGATAGTTGTTTGGTTCAGCCTTGTCTCCCTTTTTGTGGATTGGTACAATCGTCGAACCCTTCCAAGATTCTGGAATTCTGTTTAGTAATCTGATTTCCATGAATAGAGGTTGCATAATTTCAGACCACTCTTTGTTCTTTGCTTTATAGAGGGCATGTGGTATACCATTTGGGCCCGGGGCGCCTTCTTTCCTGCATTTTGCTATCGTTTTGTTTTATTAAGTCTGACTGCTGGCACCTCGATGTCTCTGAGTGGATGATGTTTATGCCTGGGAAGGCCTGCCCCTGTGTCTCTAGCATACACGTTTTCGGATTTCTCTCTGGGATCTTACTAGTCCCCATTTGAGCTCCTGGATGCTCTGTGTCATCATTGAAATGGCTGGAGAGATATTTTATCCAGGTCTCTTCAGTGATATGAGATCCTACTTCTTTGTGCTGCGGATCTCTCTCTATCTATCTCTATCCATCTATCTCTATGTATATCTATCTATCTATCTATCTATCTATCTATCTATCTATCTATCTCTCTCTATCGATGTTCTGGCTGCCGCAGTTCTGCCAAATTAGCACTACAATCTTGGCGCTGTGACTACAACAGCAACAAAAGCTGAACACAGTGATTTTTTTAAAAAAAAAGGAAGTTACGCTTTTAATATTGCATAATAATATGTTCTATGTACCTCAAAGCTGATTACTAGTACCGAGGTGGTATATGGGGTTATTTTAAAAACTGGGAACTCTCGCTAGAGATATCCTGTCACGCACTTACCTGCACACTGCTCTAAGCCCACAGCTCTCCCCAGTCACCCCGGTCCGTCACTGCAAGTGCCGATTGTACGGAGGGTGCGGCGGGGACCAAAGAAAAGCACACTTCCGGTGCAGGGGCATTTCCGGCTGAGCGGTCTAGTCGCTCAGGCCACTTCACAGAGCCCTACTTAAACCATGATTAAAAACGGATGTCCAGCGGACGCGTGCAGCGGGCACGCCTACCGGCGCGCCGAAGGCGTGCCTAAGGCAAGCCCGTCTGCGCCCGTCCGAGCCTGGCCCGGGCCCAGGGCCAGGACCCCTGCGCAAACTATGTCTAACGCAAACAGGAAGGTATATAGCGGTTCACAATTGAGGGCACTACGGACAAAGCCGACTTGCGCAACCCTTAATCCCAGGGAAGAAGATATACACTGCACTAGCTGCTCGTTACAGCTTTGTTATACGCTATGCAGGACAGCAGCTCAACACGGTGAGCAGGCGGGGCTCACTACAAGCATACAATTAAAGGCAGCGCTAATTAATACTAGGTCCCTGGTGAAACATAACACAGAAGTAGCCAATATGATAGACACGTACGATCTAGACCTGCTTTTCATAACAGAAACGTGGGCCGATAAATCCTCCGAAATTTACCTGGCACTGGCAGTACCGGTGGGGTACTCTATCCTTCGCGCAGACAGAATTGGTAAGCGGGGAGGAGGGCTGGCCATTATCAGCAAAGAGGCATTCCAGGTGAGGGGCTTGGAGGGATTGAACTCCCCGGAGTGTGAAACCCTGCCATTTAAAATCCGCATTACCAAAAACTACACATTCAACGGGCTTTTGCTGTATAGGCCTCCAAAGGCTAATGCCCCTTTATCACAACTGCTGGGCCCTGTTCTGGAGTCCAGTTTAACCGGGGCAGATTACACGATTCTGGGGGATTTTAATATCCACTTGGAAAAGCGGACAACAGCAACACGGCGCTTATCACAGAGGCCATGACCAGCTGTGGCATGACCCAAAGAGTACAACAAGGAACTCACTCTGCGAGTCACACTTTGGACGGGATCTTCTCCTCCAATTCTAACATCAGTATAAGGGAAGTGATGCCGGTCCCTTGGTCGGATCATAAAGTGGTTCATTTCATTCTAACCGTTGACCACGCAAAAACGGTCAGGGCCCAGAGGGGGGGGACCACCCATACCAGGATTGGGATAAGATCCACATTGCCGAATTGCAAGCACAGCTTGGTGCAACTATATCCAGCTTAGATCAAGACTGCGATGTAGCTACAAGCCAAGTAGTGAATTGGATCAAATCAGCAGTTCTCACGGTGGCTCCTATTAAAATTAAAAACCATAAAAGAAGAAATTTCTCAGAGCCATGGTTCTCTGAGAAATTAGGAATACAAAAACAGACTTGCAGGCGGGCAGAAAGGAGATGGAGGGCCAATTATGTGGCTAGGGAGAAAGAACATTACTGCAAAGCATTAGCCACCTATAAGAAAGTGATAGCGGGAGAAAAATCGGCTTTTTTAATTAAAAAAAACTGAGGCAAAA